>NC_051427.1:3244235-3251672 GCF_015228065.2 Penaeus monodon
ACAAAAAAAACACCTGCCTGTTTATAGACATAAGCATCTCTCCAGACAGAAATGTCTCAACGAAAGTGTTCGAGAAGATATCAAAGTATAAAGACCTGGGAAAAAGAGGTGGAAAAGATGTGGCATTTAAAAACCAAAACATTGCCTGTTGTTATTGGAGCACTTGGCCTTATAAAGAAAGGTACTGATAAGTTTTGAACAAATTCCGGGAAATCCAAATTAAAAGAAGTCCAAAAATAGTTTTAAAACAGCACTGTGCGTGTTCCAGAAGAGCCTTATCGATCTAAAATATTTTTAAGTTCGTGAATTGACTTGACTAGATGTTTTAACTTGTAATGTTCTGCATATTTTTGTATGTTTTTGTTGGTGTTCCATTACCTCAAACTTCAAACATCCTAGGTCGCTGGTAGTGACTCGGTGTTTGATTTTTAAATTTAAAAGATAGAAAGAAAAAATTTTCAATAATAATAATAATAGTAATAATAATGATAATAATAATAATAATAATAACAATAATAATAATAATATAATAATATAATAATAACAATAATGATAATAATGATGATTAAAAAATAATAATGATAATGATAATAATAATAATAATAATAATGATAATAATTATAACAACAACAACAACAACAACAACAATAATAATAATAATAATAATAATAATAATAATAACAATGATAATAAGAAAAATAATGATAATAATGATAATAACAGTAATAATGATGATGATAAAGATATAATAATAACGAAAGCAACAACAAAAAGATTAATGATAGATATGAGGATGATAGAGACAATAATGATAATAATTATAATTATAGTAAGGATAATGATAATAATAATGATAATAATAATGATAAAATAAAAATAATAAATAATAATAATAATAATAATAATAATAATAAAATAATAATGATAATATTTAAAAATAATAATAATATAATAATAATATAATAATAACATAATAATAATTATATTATTATTATTTATTATAATAGTGTAGTAGTTAGTATAGTAGTATTAGTATTATAATGTAATAAACATAATAACAACAGTGATAATAATAATAATAATAAATTAATAATAATAATAATATAATAATATAATAATAATAATAATAAATATAATAATATAATAATGATAATAATAAAAATAACAATAAGAAAAATAATGATAATTATTATTATTATTAGTAGTAGTATCTTTTTATTGTTATTATTATTATTATTTTAATTATTATAGTACTACTACTGCTACTACTGTTACTACCACTACTACTACTACTACTAACAATAATAATAATGATAATAATAACAATACTAAAGATTTAAAAATAAAGTAATAACAGTGGGTGATAATAATAGTAAAATAAAATGATAAGATAATTTAAAAACAATGATGATAATAATATAATAATAATAATAATAATAATAAATAATAATAATAATAATAATAATTAATAAAAAAATAAAAACAAAAAAAACCCAGTAAAAAATAAAGTTGATGAAATAAAATACTAAACAAATAATATATAAAAATTCTTTAAATCATAATAATAGTAATGATAAAAATTATGATAATGATAATATAGATAATAATAATGAAAAAATAAATAATAATAAAAAAAATAATAAAATAATAAAAATAATAACAATAAAAAATGATAAAAAAATAATAAAATAATGAAATTTAAAAAATAATAATAAAAATTTCTAAGAAATAAGTATTGATAATAAAACAAATAATAAAAAAAAAAAATAATTAGATAAGTAATTAATAAAACAACCAACGCAACAACAACAACAACAATAATGTCGCATTCATAATTATTACCATCATGATAACAACAGCAAGTAATAACAATAATAACTGAACGAAAAGAAGGTAGCATTTTTATCCCTAATATATGTTTACTTTCCATGATAGACATAATCATAGGTTTGAGGCGACGTTCGATAGACCTTCCTTAAGATCGTGTTCTTCCCGAATATCCTAAGACGAAAAAAAAACACTATGGGGTTTATATAGCATGAGACCTTGTCTATCGGAAATAGATATGTTTTCATAGCTTTAGTATAGAGGTGGAGAGTATTAAATGTAGGTAAATGAAGCTGTTTTATTAGGTTTGGATGGAGAAAATAGGCCAGTAATCAAGTAAAAAAGAAAAAGAAGAAGGGAAAAAAAGCCAAATATTATGATAAAATAAGTAAGAAGATAGATAATCATAGTAGGTCTATTAAAAAAAAGAAAAAAAAAAGCAAGATCTGTTTTATCATCACCCTCCCTACCCGTCAAAAAAAGGAGAAAAAAAGACGAAGAACGCTGAACGAAGACAAAGACGAAGACGAAGACGAAGACGAAAATAAAAACGAAGACGAAGACGAAGACGAAAACGAAGGACGATGTACGAAGACGAACATAAAAACAAAGACGAAGACAACGACGAAGACGAAGACGAAGAAGAAAAAAAACAAAAAAAAAACATCGATTCTTGGGTACATGTAACAAGTCTTATCTCTGCTGCTGCCGTGCTCGTTAATCCTTCACGGAATTAACGTTGTGTGATGGCGGCCTGCGTTTTGGAGTGTGGTTTGGCGGGGGAGAAGAAAGGAGCTATAAAACAGAAGAAGAGGAAAAAAAGGCGATTATCTACATTTGTGGGACCAGACCCCCCCCCTTTCATTCTTGCTTTTTTTCTGTTTGTTATCTGCTGTATTGCATTTTATTTTTTCCTTTTATTTGTTCACTATTTTTTTTACTGGATGGTCAATGCATGTATTTTTTTTGAAGTTTATAAAAAAAAAAAAAAAAAAAAAAAAAAAAAAAAAAAAAAATTTAAAATATAATATAATTATATATATATATATTATTATATAATATATATTATTCACATCCATACACACACACACACATCACCACACACCAAAACACACCACAACACAACACCAAAACCACACACATACACACACAACACACACACACACAAAATATATATATATAATATAATATATAAATTTAAAATTTAATATAATAATTAATATTATAAAATATATATATATTAATTATTTATATATGATATATAATATATATAAAATATATATATATATATTATATATTATATATTATATATTATAATATAAAATAATATAAATATATAATTATATATTATATATAATATGTGTGTGTTGTGGGGGTGTGTGTTTTGTAGATAGTAAGATATACATTTTATCTATTTATTTATTTTTTATGCTACAAACATATAACATATATGTATATAAAATTTTAATAAAATCTATCTTCATTATCTATCTACTATCTATCTATCTATTTTTTATATTTGTTTATTAATGTTGTTATATTATATATAATATATATATGTATATAATACATATATATAATATATATATATATTATTATATATATATATATATATATATATATATTAATAATAATATTATACCTACACACAAGGAGGAGAGCGGTTTTACAACCCAAAAAACGTTCGTTCTAAAAACAAATGGTTTTGGATCCTCTTTATTTATGCCCTGGGAGGATTTTTCTCACGAAAAAAAAATGGGTCACGGGGCATAACACATCCAGACGAAGAGAGAGAGAGCGAGGATCCCCCAAGAATCGTACTCGGGCGGCCCCTTGTGGGCATGCGACCCCCTTTCCGACGTAGATTAAAGGGGGGTTTTCTAGCCATTTCGTGAAGGAAAAAGAAAGGGAGAGAGAGGGAGTGAGGTAAGGGAGAGAGAGGGAGGGAAAGGAGAGGGAGGGGAGAGGGAAAAGGGTTTGGGGGGGGGATGGAAAAGGGGATAAGGAGGGGGTGGGGAAAGGAGAAGATAGATAAAAAGATGATAGAAGATAGATAATAGAGGATAGATAGATAGATAGAGGAAAAAGATAGGAGATAGAAGATAGATTTTAGAGTACATATACAGACAGACAGAGACACGACAGAAAATAAGAGAGACGGAGACAAGAAAGAAGACAGACAGACAGACAAAAAAAAAGACAGAAAGACACGAGGCAGGAGAGAGAAAAGAAAAAACCGAATTATATCCCACAAAAGGGGCCGGGGTGTTTTTTTATGAATGGAAAACCTAAAAACCCGTTTTTTTTTTTTTTTTTTTTTTTTTTTTTTTTTTTTGCCGTTAGTCTCTGGGCGCTTTTTTGCATTAGCAACATTAATGCTATGCACGGGTGTCATCGCGTGCCCTGCAATAAAAAGCAGGAATTTTCTCCAAAAAGTTTTGAGTGATTTTGAATAACAATAAAAAGACAAAAAAAGAAAAAAAATAAAAAAAAAAAAAACATAAAAATAAAAATTAAAGAATGAAACAAACAGATAAAGATAAAGAAATTTAAAGAATAATAGAGAGGTGGGAACAATAAAATTGCAGATTTTAAAAAAAGATTGAATAAATTTGATAACAGTCAAAATTGAATAAAAGTAATAAAAAATTAAAAATTTAGAAAAAGAATAAGTAAAAGAAACAAGAAAAATTATAAAAAAGGCAATTAAAAAAAAGCCCCGAAAAAATAAAAAAAAGAAAAAAAAAAATAAGGGGAAAAGGGAAATTTGAAAAAGAAAAAATAAAATTAAAAAAAAAAAAAAAAAAAAAAAAAAAAACAAAAAAAAAAAAGTATGATTTAAAAAAGAAAAAGAAAAAAGGCCCGAAAAATAAAGATAAAAAAATAATAAATAATTAAAAATAAAAATAAGAAAGGAAGAGGGCAAAAAAAAAAGGAAAAAAAAAAAAAAAATTAAAAAAAAAACAAAAACAAAACCCAAAAAACAAAAAAAAAAAAAAAACAAAAACTTAAAAAAAAAAAAAAAAAAAAAAAAAAAAAAAAAAAAAAAAAAAAAAAAAAAAAAAAAAAAAAAAAAAAAAAAAAAAAAAAAAAAAAAAAATAAAAAAAAAAAAAAAAAAATAGGGGAAAAGGCAAAGGATAGAAAAATAATTTCAGGAAAAAAACGGGCAGACAAAGAAAAAAATGGGAAAAAAGAACCCCCAAAAAATGAAAACCCAAAAAAATATTAAAAAAATATTTAAAATTAAAAAATAAAAAAAATTATTTTATAAAAATTCAAATTTTGTTTTTTTTATGGTTGTAATTTTTTGGTTAAGAGGATTATTGAAAATAAAAAAAAAAAAAAAATTTTTTGTATTGAGGTATTTTGTTTGGGGGTTTTTTTCTTTTTATTTTTTGTTTTGGGTTTTTGTTTTTTATGATTTTTTTTCTTTGTTGCTAGAATAGGCGTTATAAATTATTATATAGCGTATCCTATAAATTTTGATAGGGGATAATTTTTATTTTTAATATCAATTATCATCTTAATTAGATAATAATAATAGTAAAATAATGATAATAATAATAATAATAATAATAATAATAATAATAATAATAATAATAATAATAATAATAATTGTTATTATTATCATTATTATTATTATCATTATTATTATTATTATTATTACTATTATTATCATTATTATCATTATCATTATCATTTATTAACATCATTCTCATTATTATCTTTATTATCATTATTATTGTTCTTACAATCATTATATCTGTTGTTATTATCATTTACTTTTCTTACTAGTATCATTATCATCTTCATCATCATCATATTATTATTATTATCATTATTGTTACTACCGTTACCATTATAGTGCGTGTATGCATATGTATATATGTATTCTTCTTTTAACGGTAGGTTCATGTCTGAGCCGCCGTGGTCACAGCATGATACCTAATTGTAGTTTTTCATGTTGTGATGCTCTTGGAGTGAGTACGTGGTAGGGTCCACAGTTCCTTTCCACGGAGAGTGCCGGTGTTACCTTTTTTTTTTTTTAGGTAATCATTCTTTCTATTTTTTATCCGGGCTTGGGAACAGCACTGACTTGGGCTGGCTTGGCCACCCACTGGCTAGGCAGGCACTCGAGGTGAAGTTCCTTGCCCAATGGAAAACAACGCGCCGGCCGATGACTCGAACCCCTGAACTCAGATTGCCGTCGTGACAGTCCGACGCTCTAACCATTCGGCCACCGCGGCCTTGGCGATCATGGGCTTCCATAATTTTTCTTGGCAATTTAGAGCGGTATATATGTATTAGTAAATGTAATTAGTAAACATGCACACACACAATGTGTGTGTGTGTGTGTGTATATATATATATATATATATATATATATATATATATATATATGTATAATATATATATATATATATATATATTTTATAATTATATGTATATATATACATATATATAATATATATATATATATATATGTGTATATATATAATATATATATAATATCTATCTATCTGTCTATCTATCTATCTATCTATCTATCTATCTATCTATCTATCTATTATCTATTTTATTATCTATTCATATATATATATACTATTATATATATATATATATATATGTGTGTGTGGTGTGTGTGTTTGTGTGTGTGTGTGTGTGTGTGTGTGTGTGGTGTGTGTGTGTGTGTGTGTGTGTGTGTGTGTGTGTGTGAGTGTGTGTGTGTATTATTTATACATATAATTTATATATATATATATATATAATATATATATTTATATATATTTATTTATTTTTATATATTATATATATATATATAAAAATATATATATATATATATATATATATATATACATACATACATACACTTTGGTGTGTGTCCGTATCTACATGAGCAGAAATAAACAAAGAAGAAAAAAAAAACCATTTAAAAAAAGAAATAGCGGATTACACTGATATATTTTTCATACCAGAAGATTTTATGTTATTTCTATGTCTTTTTCCCTTCTTTTTTCTTTCTTTTTTATTTTCTCATTTTTTAGATTTTTTCTGGCTTTTGCATTCCTTTTCTCGGCTTTGCCACAAAATTCGATTTCTGCAGGGACTGAAATCCTACAAGGAAAAAAATTAAGGGGAAAATGGAGTAAATAAAATTTAATAAAAAAAAAAAAAAAATATATATATATATTTATATATATATATATATATATATATATATATATATATATATATATATATATATATATATACATATATGAGAAAAGAAAGGAAAACACCATCATTTTTCCACCCTTTCATCGCCAGTTCGAAGTTTTCGTTTGCTTTCGCCTGCAGGTAATTAAAACAGGTGATGGGTGTTGCGTGCCAGTAAAAACCCCCATAACATTTATGAATATTTGGTAACTCATTGATCATTTAATTCTTATTCATCATTTATTTAGATTGATGAGAAAAAACCCGGACTACATCTGTGAGAGTGATAATAAAAAGGTGGATAATTTCGGCGGTCGGACCAAGGATATTGGTCACTCGACGCGGGTCTGGCTGTCAGTGTCGTGCCCCCCGCTGCGTTAGAGGGAAGGGGGTTTAGCGATCTTGGTTTGGGG
>NC_051427.1:3251772-3254272 GCF_015228065.2 Penaeus monodon
TTTTTTTTTTTTTTTTTTTTTTTTGGGGGGTAGGGGATTTTCTTTTGCTTTTTTTTTTTTTTTTTTTGCTTGTTGTCGTCTGTTTTCTCTTGTTGCTGTTTCTCTCTCTCTCTCTCTCTCTCTCTCTCTCTCTCTCTCTCTCTCTCTCTCTCTCTCTCTCTTTCTTAGCTTCTTTTCCTACCTGCCTATCTCATTAACCGAAATTTATCAAAAGCTTTTTCCTTCTTTATCAGTCCCCTCATTTCCAAAATTCCTTCTCCCACAACTACGTTTCTTTTTCTCACAAACCGAAAAAAAAGAAAAAAAAGAAAAAAAAAGTCAGCCCTTCTAATTACATAATGATTTTCTGTCTGCCTTCAATTTTATCGCGTCGGTAAATCTGCGTATTATTGTCTCCCTTACAACAGTTGCTGTCAAATAAAATTTTCGTAATTTCGGCCGAAAACGGGATTACGCAAGAGAGAAAATGAAAAAAAAATCTATGGTATTTATTTATTTATTTATTTATTTTTTTTTTTTTAGTTTATCACTTTCTTTTATTTCTTTGTTCCGATGAAGATGATGATAATGATAATGATATTAGCCCCATTAGCTTATTATCATTATTACTTGTAGTAGAAATGGTATCATTATTACTGCAACGATCGTTACTACCATCATAAATATGACTGTTATCATACTATTGGCATTAGCATTAGCAACTATATCATAGTATTTGTCATTATTATCATTTTATTACCATTATCATAAAAGGCAAAATAATTTCCAGCATTACTGTTCTTAACATCATTACTGTTATCGGCATTATAGACACGATCTTACTAGGGCCGTTTTCCTTTTCATTATCTTTATATCATTATGATCACTATTATTAATACTATTGATATTATCATCAGTACTATTTTTATCATCGTTATCATTATTATTGTTATTATTATTACTATTATATTATTATTATTATTATTATTATTATTATTATTATTGTTATTATTATTATCATTTATTATTATTATTATTATTGTTATTATTATTATTATCATCATTATTATCATCATTGTTATTACCATCTTCATTATTATCATCATTATCACCATTATCATCAACATCACCATCATTGTTATTATTACAATTATTATTCTTATTCTCATGATCATTATCATTATTATAATCATTACTATTGAATTTCAATACAGCATTTCACTGCATTACAAAACCTTAGTATTTTCATCATTTTCGTTTCAGTATTTTCAATTCCACATGAGATTTCTCCAACACGGCTTCTCCACATTACTCCACATGCAAAGCCATTGCGCACCTCCACATGCAACTACTCCTCAGAACTCCAGCTTCCAAAACTCCACATAACCACTTTACCACACGATTCCACTTCAGAACTACCCCACTCCACCTACAGGTCATTTTACTCCAACAGCTGTCTACTCCACCATTTTCAGTTCGCCACTCCTTTCGGACCTAAGATCTCCACACCAACTCCACCTGAGATCTTCACTTCAACTCCACATCAACTCCACCTGAGATCTTTACTTTTTTTTACTCTACTCCACCATTCCACTTCAGGTGTCAGGTCACAGTTTCTCCTCAGAACTACTCCACTCCACTCAACTCCACCTCAAGCATCCACATCCAACTCCACTCGACTCCACCTCAATCCACTCCACCAAAATTTTCCACATCCAGCTCCACTCCACTCTCTTCCACTCCACCTCAAGCATCCACATCCACCTCCACTCCCCTCCATCATAAACATCCACTTCCAACTCCACAAACGAACGCACAGACACTGAACGATTTATTTTCTCCAGTCACGTGACCACTACTGTTAACGACCACATGCTTTATAACGACCACCTTCCAACCTTACTCATTACCTCAACAGCAGTTAAGAATCTTGCAAACTCTCTTTTCTTTTTAATATTATCTTTTATAGTATTTTTTATACTACTTTTTTTTTTTATGTTATTTTAATATATAAAAAATCTATATTATTTTTATATTATTTTTTTTTGTTATTTTCTTTTTTGTGTAATTTTCTTTTCTTTTTTATATTATTTATTATTTTATTCTGTATTTCGTCTTATCTTATCATGTCTCATCATTTTTTTTTTCCTTTTTCTGGGACGTGGATTTGAATTTATCTCATTATCTTCATGAGAGCAGAAATGATTTCTTTCTTTAACTTTTAACCTTATCTTATCAAGAATCGTTTCCTTACTTTTTCCCTTCAAACACAAACACAAACAGGGCACAAAACACCAAAACAACACACAAACACACACACAACACACACAAAACAACATTTAGAGAGAGGAGAGAGAGAGAGAGAGGAGAGAGAGAGAGGGGAGAGAGAGAGAGAGAGAGGAGAGAGGGGAAGAGAGAAAAAAGGAGAGAGAAAGGGGAGAAAAGAAAAAGAAAGAGGAAAGAGAAGAAAGAAGAGAGAGAGAGAAAAGGAGAGAGAGAGAGAGAGGGGAGAGAGAGAGAG
>NC_051427.1:3258603-3271119 GCF_015228065.2 Penaeus monodon
TTTTATATATTGTAATATATGTGTATAATATTCTATTAATGATTAATATAATAATGTATATATGTATCTATATATATGTATCTATATATTATTATATATGTGTTTTTGTATATATATGCATATGTATATATATATGTAAGTATGTATAAGTATGTATATGCATATATATATATATATATATATAATTATATATAAAATAAATATATGAAATATATATGCATATATATACATATACAAATATAATATATAATCCCACACACACAATATACATATATATATATATATATTTTAATATATATATATATATATGTGGTATGTATATATGTTATTTGTATATGTATATATATGCATATATGTATATATGTATATATATGTATATATATGCATAATGTATATATATGATAATATGATATAGTATATATAGTATATGCATATAGTATATATATGATATATATGCATATATGTATATATAGAATAATGTATTATATATGTATATATATGCATATATATATGTATATATATATAATTAATTTTATATGTATATATATGAAATTATATGCTTTATATATTAGATAGATAGATAGATAGATAGATAGATAGATAATAGATGTGTATATATATATGTATGAAATATGTATTATATATAGTAGATGATATATATGCACATATATATATGCATATATATGTATGATATTTATATGTGTATATATTGTATGTATATATAGTGTATATAGTGTATCTCTCTTTTTCTTTTTCTATGATGTATATGTATATATATAAAATATATAATATATATAATATATATATATGTATTATATATATATATATATAAAATATACATATGTATATGTATATGCTTAAAAAACCCTTTAATTTTAAAACAACAGACAATGTGAAGGCTTCTTCCGCCGCGGGCCGCGCTTATGTCCCAAGTCTTTAGCCAGAAGAAGCCAAAGAGACCTAGAGAAGGCGGCCCGACTTTACTCTGGTGTTGCCCCAGGATGCAAGAAGTGCTGGACGCAATTGGGCCCAAAATGGAGAAGGAGAAGACTGCACAAGACAAGAATATATATAGTAAAATGTTCACTCGTCTTAGTTCACGTACGAGGGACTAGAGTCTGTGTTCTGGCTTCATGGTAAAAAAAATTGTATGAAGTGTTTGTGTGGCAAATGTCTTTGCACAAATTGTAATTAGGGTTTTGGGTCGGAAAGAGGAAATTGACAGCGGTTGACGTGCTGCTAATTTCCTCTGTTTTTTTATAGTTGATTTTGTATAGACTATGCCCCGGGAAAATTTGTGTTTATGGCAAGAAGATGCTTTTAACCATTTTCCCTGCTACAAGTTTACTGCATTCAAAAAGCATATTTGGTGAATGTTATATTTTGATGATATAGCATTAGGTCACATTGTGCTCACAAAGCTAAAAAAAAAAATTTAGAAAGAGGTTTTGCATTTAGGCCTATTGGGCGTAACATATATCCTTTTGTCTCAAAAAATTAACTTTTGGTAATGTGTGTGTGGGGTGTGTGTGTGTGTTTTTGTGTGGGGTGTGTGTGTGTTTTGTGTGTGTGTGGGGTGTGGTGTACACATGTGTACAGCTGTTGCATGGGTGCTTGAGTTTGGGGAATGATGATATGAAATCCTGATATTCAGTGTCTTTAAATAGTTTTCTAAGAAGCTTTTCCCCCACAGTCAAGCCTTGACCGTCAGTCATTTAATGTGATGTAGAATAAATAGTCATAAGATATATTACAAAGATTGATATCTAGGTGTAGGAATATGTTAATTTTTCATATGATAGAATTCATTTTAACAGTTTTAATAAATAAAATGGTAATTTTTTTAGCCAAATTAAGGTGTTTTTAAAATTTTATGTGCCAATTTTATAATTTTGTCTTTTTAATAAAAAAAAACTTTTTTTTTATTGGATTTTTTGCAGAGTATGCAGAAAATGGAGTTTTTTCTTTATATTATAGACCTTATTTTTTAAATTTTGCATTTCCTGTATACATAGGGGTTTAAAAATTTTTTAAAAGCAAATTTTGTACCGAAAACACTGTAAAACTAAAAAAAAATTTTTGAAAGTTTTGATATTTTTTATATGTTATTTATTTATTTTATGTCAAAAAATGTTCAGAAGACTTGAGAACCCCCCCCCTTTTTTGAGAAAGAAAAAGATTTTATCATAATAAAAAAATGTATGATTTACCTGCAGTCAGAGTTGCCCAAATTTATATATCGATAGAGCTGCCCATTAAGGGGCACACGTCCCAACATAGAAACTTTCCCAAACACTTTAAAATTTGATTTTTGATCGGCTGTGTTCCCTCAACATTTTGGTACCTGTTTATGTTTTGTCCCATTTTCACTCATTCTCACTACTGTGTTCATTAAAGAAAACCCCAGCGGGTTTGTTTTTTTTATTCATTTGCACAATACACACAAAGGTAATTTTCATATATAACCAGCGGGAAATATTTTAGTTTGATCTGTCTAGAAATTTTTAAATATTAATAGGGTTTACCTCTTTTTCAGATTTCTAAGTACTTAAAAAAAAAAAATTTTTGGTACTTTTTGCCCAGATGATAGGGGAAATTAGGTGATTTTTTTCTGCTTTACTTTGTGATTTATACTAAATTTCCCTTATTTGCTGCATTTGGACCTTAAAAAGTAAAAAAATATGATTTTACGAATAAGTTTTTTTATAATTTTTCCCTATTTTTAAATAAACATATACCCAGTTTTGATTCTGTTTTTGTCTTTAATCCATAGTTAAAAGTCACTAATCCCCCCCCCCCCATCTCCTTTGCGGGTTTTTTTTAGGGGGGGCTTAGGAGACGGAGATTTTTAAAGGTTAAAATGTTACAAATAAACCCTAGACATCAAAGGCATATAGCACTATGTAAATTATTTGATAAAAAGGAAGAAATGAGTAACGTTTGGGGGAGTTGGATGAAGAAGAGAAAAAAAAGGGAAAGGAGAAGAAAGACCATGCAAAAGTAGGGGGGTGGGGGGCCGGGTCCAAGGTAGGTGGGGCCCCCTACATGGGCCGCAGTTCCTAACCCCCCATGAAACATCGAGCAAGCGATTGGGGGGGATGGGAGATGGAGGTGAGGTCCGATGTAGGGGTGACCCCTACTTAGGACCTAATAATTTGCATCGTTTTTCTTCTCCCTTCCTTTTCTTCTTTTCCCTTCATCTCCTTCCTTTCCACTTTCAAGTGTGAGATTGTGCCAAAAGGATGAAATGCGGCTTGTGTCAATCCAGAATGGGTTCTGGAGCCATGGGCAAAGTTTTCCCCTTGGTAATCGCCTTGCCCTTCCCTCTTCTGGGGCTTGAGGGCAAAAGTTTTTTACCCTCTTTTTTCAGTCATTAAGGGTTTTAAGGGTTTAAAGCAAGTTTAAATGTGCTAGACATCTAAGGTCATGTGCACTATAGTTTTTTTAGGGAGGGTGGTTGAGTTAGTGATTAGTTGTCAAGCGGGGCAAAAGGAATTGGTAAGTGAAAGGGTTAGAGCGGTTTTGGTAAGGAGTTAGTTAGATGGAGGTATGTATGGGAAAGAGATAGGTTGTTGAAACGAAAGTGTGGATTCTGTAAGGATGTCTGGATAGGTTGGAGGTCGGTGAAGGAGGATAGGTGGGGAAGCAGAGGTAATTAGGGAAAGGAATAAAGGGATGTGGGGAAGAGACATGATAATGGGGAGGGTTTTGGAGGATGTTAAGAAAGGTCTTTTGAAGGAAAAGGGATATGACAAAGGTCAGGTCTGTGAGAGCGGAAACCGCGAATTTCCAATGAAGGATAATTATCTTTAGTGATATAGATGTAGTATGTTTGGAGATTTTGAGGGAAGCAGCTGGGGTGGGATAAGGGACCAAAGTTCTGATATGAGAGGTGTGGGAGTTGGTTTCTACTAGGAGGGGTAAGGGGTTATTTGTGACAAGGATTCACGTGTGTAGGGCTAGAGGGATGGTGGAGGGTTACATAGGATTCACGTGTGTATCCAGAGGAAGGAAGGGATAGAGGGGATGGTGGAGGGTTAATGTGGGCGGGTTGGGGTCGTGTGATGGGCTGTGTTGGGAGGGGTTAGGAGGATGGGTGTTAGGGGGATATCGTTAGGAGTGGATGAATATCAGCAGTTTATTTTGCAGTGTAAGGAGCAGGTTTAAGATTGGAGTTGAGTGTCAGTTTCATAAGTAATCTTGAATTTTCAATAGTTCTTCTGAGGAGTTTTTTTTTTTTTTTTGGGAGTTTTTTGGGGATAAGATTCTTGGGGGGGGAAGGGAGATTGGGTTTCAAGCGTAGGGCAAGGAAGGTGGGGGGTGTTTGTGTGGGTAGGGGAAGAGGGGTGGAACGTTTGTTCTGTCTGTTACGGGTAGTGGAGAGGGAGGAGAGGAAGTGTTGGGTTGTAGGGGTTTGATTGGAGTATCTGTAGAGAGATGGGTGTCTGGGTTGGGAAATGGCAAAGAGTTTGACTGGGGAAGGTTGGGTTTAGAAGAGGGGTTGATGGAGGGTGGGGGTTTAGGAGATTGGTAGAATGACCCGTTTTACTGGAGAAAGGAGTAAGAGGAAACCACGTCGACTGCTTCTGTCTGGCTTCACGTAGTGTGAGTCCAAGTTTGAATCTGAGAGTTGCTCTCAGACTCAAATTTGTAGGTGGGACAGCCCCTATAAAATACCTTATGGGGGCCGCCACAGTTGGCACATGTGCGTGATTGTGCAGAGCAGTTAGATGGGTTGGCCAGGTTGGGCACATAGTGGGCATCTGGCGTGGAACCGGCAGTGTTTGGCTGGATGTCCTAGACGCCAACAATTTTGGCACTGACGTGGAGGGAGGTTGGTATGGACGAACAGGGGGAGTTCTCCTCCTAGTAGCGTTAAAGGGAAGGTCATGTCTACGGAAGGTAATTTTGGCTATGTTAGTGGGTTCTTTTGATGGGCCTCTGGGGGGAAAAGGAGTAGCATTTACGATGTTGCATCATAGTCTGTGAGACAGGCAAGTAGGTCTTCTCCACAGTTGACCAATCTTTGTCATAGATGGGCAATTTGCTGGGGAGATGAAACTGTTCCGGTGCAGATTGAGGGTTGGATGGGGTTCTGCAAGGATGGGGTTACCATATAGGTCAGTTTGTTTGTTAATGCTATAGTTGGTTTTCGGATGTTACTGTGACCCAAGACGGGAGCGGTCAGGCGGCTACGGAAGAGACTTTACCTACTTGTTTTTGGAGACATTGTTGGAAGAGAAGGGTGTTGTCAGAGTAGGGAGCTGGGGGGAGGGATCACGAAAATTGGGCCCATTTGGCTGCACTAAAGAGAGTATTCAAGATTGTTGTAGAGATAGGGTAGTAGAAGGGCGGGGGGTGATGAAGATGGAGTAGTGTTGAGGGAGGTAGTGTTATGGAGAGGTGGGCAATAAGGCTGTAAGGTATTAATAAGGAGGATGGGTGTGGTTGATGTTGGAGGTTGTGGGGATAGAGGTGTTGAAGTTGAGCATGCTGGAAGAGTGGAAATGTTCCTTAAGGGGTTTATTGTTTGGGTACTGTACTAGTAGGCATTTATGAGGGGGTAGTTATTGCAGTGTTCGGAGCTGTGGTCAAAGGAGAGCCTGGGGTCAGGGAACGGGTGGGGTTTAAAATCGTTGTGGCTATTTGATAAAGGGGCAAGCCTCATTGCCCCTAATAGTGGGGATATGTTTTCATTACTGGCCATGGTAAGCCTGGTTATGTTGGGGATAAAAACAGTCCACCCCTCAGGGTCCCCTTGAGGGGTAAGGGCTAGGTAACAAATCAGGGGAATACCGTTTCCCATGGCTCCCTCAGGCCGTTTAGGACTGCACAAAGTCAGCCTTTCATCCTTTCAGCACGGCTCTCACACCTTAGGAGGTGGATAGCAGAAGGGTTTGGTGAAGGGACAGAAATGAAAAGTGGGAAGGAAAAAAAAAGGCCATGCAAAATTAGTTGAGTCGAGGGCCGAGTCCCAAGGTTGGGGAGTTCCCCATCATTGGGTCCCAGTCTCCGCCTCCTAAGCCCCCCCACGACAACAACGGGCAAGGGATTGGGGGGGGCAGTCTCACTCTAGGCAATAATTTTTTACCTTTATTAGAGGCATTAAGGCTGTCTTTTCATCAACTAGCTTATCTGGATTTGAATTCTCTGGTTCCCCTCTGCCTGCCTCCTTTGACCACAGCTCCGACCCGATACCAATAACCCCTCCTTGGTGTTTGCTGTCACTCTATCCATTCCGAATCATCATCCAGGTCATTACTCAACCTTCATAAAACACCCCTTCCTCTCTACCAACATCCTCCACTATATCTCCTACTGCAACAGTCTTCTCCATTGTCTTCCCCCTCGCCCCTCATTACTACTCTTCATCATTATTGTTATTATTGTCCTTCTCCCCACTTTACTTGCTCACTATACACCTCCCCATCTTCCTCCCTTCCTTCTACTTTTACCTTTTGAGATCTCTTTTTTTTTTGGCCCAGCCATGTGGGATCAATTCTTTGTGATTCCCCCTACAGCCCCTTACTCTGAGAATACCCTTCTCATCCAACAATGTCTCCAAAAACCGGTTGGCAAAGTTTCTTTTTGCAGTCATTTCAATTGTTCATGCCTTGTCTGATAATGCCCGAGCTTGTGCATTATCTACTCTGACTGACCTCACTGGCTACCTATTCCTGTCCAACTTCACTCCTGTAATATTTGTTTTTGTCTTCCTGACTGACTGTCCTATCTATTTTATTTATTGAAAATTTTCTGCCACATCACTAAGGTCATTAGTGGCATATACAAAATACAGTGATAGGGTAGGGCACAGGGGCAAAGCCCTCAGGTAAGAAAGTTCTTGGTTCATAAGGCGATGTTTGTAGATTTTCAGAATGGTCAACAGGCAAAACAAACAAATATGCCAGACATCAAAGGTCTTATAGTATTATGGTGAAGTATTGTAGCAAAAAGGATAAATATGAGTTAACAATATGGATAAGTGGACAGAAGAAAGGGATAAAGAAGAGAAGAAAAGGAAAGACGGAGAAGAAAAGATCCTGCAAAATTAGTTGAGGTGAGGTCTGAGGTCTAAGGCAGGGCCTCAGTCTCTGCCTCCTAAGCCCCCCCACAGCAGCAATGAGCAAGGGATTGGGGGGACAGGTCTGTGAAAATGACCTGCTCACCTGACTTGTCGACTAAGATGCAGTGGCAGTACAGTGCTACACTATTTCTCATGGAGCCCAAAGTCCTACACCAGTATTGCCAAGATTAGCTTCCATAGAGATGACCTCCCCCCCAAGAAGTTATTGGAGTGTCCTGCCTGTCCATCCATATCAATTACTTCCCTGTCAATATCAGAAATGTTTGTCACTTCACAGCCCACTACCCAACCTGGGCCATCACAGTTGGCTCCCATAATGTATTTTATAGGAGCTGCCCTGTCTACAAGCTTGAATCTGAGGTAGTAGTTCTCAGATTTAAACAAGGCCTAACTCTACATGAGGCCAGACAGTAAGTATGCTGAAGAGGTTTTCCTCTTTCTACCTTTTCCAGTACTGTCCTTCACTCCACTCCCCTCCTGTCTTCTCAAAATGTTGTAGCATCTCTTCCCTGAACCTTCCTAACTATGCTCCCTCTCTCCCATAGTCAAATTCCTTTTCCAGCCTAAATCCAGATACTCCAATCTCTACCACTTCCCCAGTGCCTACCCCTCCTCCTCACCTAAACGTTCCACCCCATCTCCTACTACTTACTCCTACACCCACCTCTCCCTCTGCTCCCTGGACATCATCCCCTCTTCTACTCCTCACAAGAAAACCTTTGTATCTCAGACCACCCCACCCAACTTCCTTGTGTGTCTGAGGAAGGGAGGGTAACAATGTATAAGGAAAACTGCAAAAGAGCCATTTCAAATCAATGGGTAATATGGATAGAAATGGTAGTTGGAGAAGTAGAAGAATCTAGAGGATGAGATAAAGGAACAGGGGAAGGTGGTGAAGTGTCTGGAAGAATATCAGGAGGGGAGGGATCCAGAGAATGAATGTTGTGACATAATGGAGGCACATGAGCAATCTAGGTGGAAGTGATAAGAATAATAAGGAAGGAAGGGGGAATGGTGATTCCCATGGAAGAGAGGATGGAGTGTTTTTTGGGTGAGTGGGAGGAAGAGGGGTAGGGGGGAACTTGAGGTGGAGGAGGAGAGGCATCGGCAAATACTTTGAATGTAGAGCGAATAGGAATAGGGGGATTAGAGGGTGGATGAGGAACTAGAGCATTTTCTTGGGTCATGTTTAGGAACTTTTTGATGTCTTCCAAGTTTCTGGAGGGGAGTTAGGTGGGAAGGTCTGAGAAACAAAGGTTTTCTTATGTGGAGAAGAGGGAATAGGTGTGTGAGGAGCAGAGCTCATATTCAAGCTTGCAGACAGAGCAGCTCTTATAAAATACATTATGGGAACCACCATGTGCATGAATAAGCAGAGCAATTTAAATGGTCATGACCAAGTTGGGCACATACAGGGCAGCAGGCTGTCGAGTGACTGTTTTGTTGGGTGGCTAAAACACCAACATTTCTGACATTGACGAGAAAAAGGTCAATATGGCTGGACAGGGCAGGACACTCCAACATAAACTTCATGAGGGAGGTAATGTCTATTGAATCTAATTTTGGCAATATTGGTGTAGGAATTACATTGACCTTTGGGAGGAATAGTGTAGCACTGGACTGCCTCTGCATTATAGTTGACAAGGCATGCAAGCAAGTAATTTTCACAGTCTGACCAGTCCTTGTCATAGACAGGACAATCACTCGGAGAGACAGAAATAGTTCTGGTACAAGTATTAAGGGATGAGTGAGGCTGGGCAGGAATAGGTTTGCCAGTGAGGTCAGACGGAATAGATAATGCACAAGCTTGGGACTCAGATGTAACTGTGACAAGGCATGAACAATTGGAATGACTGCCCTATGCCTTTCCGTTTTTAAAAGACATCATTGGAAGAGAGAATTGTCAGAGTACAGGGCTATTAGGGGAATCACAAAGAATCAATCCCATTTGGCTGGGCCAAAAAAGGTACTCATCAAAAGGTTTGCAGAGGTGGAAGCAGTTGAAGGACAAGGGCAGAGGAAGATGGGGTGGTATGGAGAGAGGTAGTACTGTTGGGAGGAGAACAATGAGGATGAATAGTATTAATAAGGGTGGTGGGGGTAGACAATGAAGAAGATTATGCAGTAGATGGTCAAAGCAGAGGCGGGGTCAGGAAACCAATGAAATCTAGTTGACGAATGGGGAGAGGAAACCCATAAGGGTTAGGGCTAGGCAATTAACTGAGGGAATACCATGCCCATGGCTCCCGGAGGCTGACACAAAGCCAGCCTTTCATCCTTTCAGCATGGCTTTCATACCTTAGGAAGTGGACAGAAGGGGATGAAGAATAGAAGGAAAAGGAGAGGGGGAGAAGAAAAGGCCATACAAAATTTTTTGAGGCAAGGGCTGAGATCCAATTTAGGGGTGATCCCCTAAATTGGGCCCCAGTATCTGTCTCCTAAGCCCCCCCTACAATAAGAACACAAGGGATTAGGGGAATGTGGAGGGTGATTATCTATCAAATTAATGGCTAAAGGTCATTCGCATGACTTCTAGTGAATGGACAGGATGAGCCAAGTCTGAGGTCTCGGTCATACATCCACAGGTATAAAGCACTACGAGATTACAAGACATTAATACTCTACTCTTTAAACATGATCACCTGCTTCTTCCACATACTCCTAAGAAGTTAAGACTTTGACATTTAGACAGCAAGATAGTATAACTGGAGGGATATGGTAAAGTTGTCTTAGTTATTCTGTCATAACAGGGGAACTGATTTAAAGAGGTTTTGCCAGAGCATCTGGGTCATATTTTGAATTCTGATTTCTTATTTTTGTCACAGTCAACCAACCACAGAAGAACCTCCTGATATTTAATGAATCTTTATACAAAAATCTTTAATGTTCTTAATGCTAAAAGATCTTTTCAAAGGACTAATAAAACAGAACTTGTCTATGGACATTTTATTATCAGGAGTAGAAAGATGTAAACCAATGAAAGAGCATCTATACAGTCATCAACAGCTGGCTCATGAAAAGAAATCCTTATATGATAAATCAAATAACATGGCAATAACTTGCAAAAAAGTCAAACTTCTCTGAAAAGACTAAGACAAACTGTCCACCTGATGTGTACATTTCATATTGCGTAGTTTGCTATACCAAGTTACAAAAGAAAAAAAAGAGAAAATCACTTAATTTACACTGGGAAACATTAACTGTCCATACATCAGTCAACTGAGTGGTGGGTCAAGTTCTTACCTACACAACAACACACGCTTGGGGTAAAAGAAATCACTAACCAAACATAAAGTCTTTATAAGTTCTCAAATGCATAGAAATGTGGAGGCAAGGATGCATTAGAATTTAACTTGCCTTCCTAATGGCATTGCTCTGCAGGAAACAGATGTACTTATGATTATAATTATTATCATTATTATTATTATTATTATTATTATTATTATTAATTTTACATGCCACCATACACAACATACAGGAACATTGCACTGGCCATCTTCTGAATAAAGAAAATTAATTATTGAAAAGTTCATTATAAAATAACCCCTAAAATATTGAACTCTAGTCCCGAGGTCTCTGCAATGCCCTTGCAAGGAAGTCTGTAGTCAACAGACATGGCATCATTTCATCCCTTTTCCTGGTCTTTTCCCTTTCTCTTTCTTCTTCTCCTCTCCTTTTACTCCCTTCTTCCTTGTCCTTTCTGCCCAGAGCCTGGAATTATGTACATAATCCCATATAAATATTCTATCAAGCAAACAAAGCAACCCAAATCATATTTATCAAGCAACATAAACCCGGAATTTCAATCTTAATAAAAATGTGTTGTGACAGTTTTCAGCAATTGTTGTTTACTAGACAAACATTTCTGTTTATACAGAATTAGCATTTATAAACCTTTCCCCCACACCAAACGAGTCATCACATGTCGATATCTTTCATTCCTTTTGCATGCTACCAAGCCCCAAATTCCCCAAAATTTTTGAACGAACAACTACTGCCATCACTTGATGATGCTTCCATGTCGCAGGAAGCAGCGGCCAGCACAGCGTCCTCGCCCAGACCGAACTGGTTGATCAGGGACCTAGCTGCCCAGACCTGCAGAGCGCTGCTAAACCAGCCTTACAGCCTGGAGGTTATAAATTTGCATGATGAACTAGGGTGTTTTCCTTATGAGCTAGTTTTAGCCACCTACCTCTTTCAAATTGGGTTTTAAACTTTTTAAATCATGATTTCTTTAGTTTTAGGACGGTCTCTATATTTTTTGCTTTGACAACAATTGCATAGTTCCACAAAAGCAAAATTGTGAACATGAGAAAGAGAGAAGGAAAGAAAGGTTAAAAACAACTTCACAGGGACAGACACTTCAGGGCCATTTATTTTAAACTGCAATTTGGAATTCTTGTTCTATCTAAAACCTATGAAGAAATTGAAATTCTTTGCCAACAATCATACTTCATTGTTTCTAGAAGATAATTATAAATAAGCAAACACTATACAAGTACACAATAAATAATTTGCTTGCCTACCTGCTGGAACTGGGGGGATGTGACCGTGCCCCGCAGCTGCTCAGTGGGCGGCAGTCCATCGGATGTAGCTGGAAGATACGGGCGCAGCTGGTTGACAAAGTCTTCGTTGGTCAGGATTGGCTGCAAAGCCTCAGCCGTCATGGCCGAACTCAAATCCACTGAAATTTAGGAAATTAGAAAGCTCAGTTAATTTTCACCTTGGCTGAAATAATGAGGACCTGTTTTAGTAGTTTGGAATTATTACAGACCTCATAAATTGAAGCGGACAAAAAGCCCTCTTACCTGGAACTCGAGGTGATCCAGAAGCATCAGGGGGTACAGAGATCCCTGACAAAATGTTCTGCAAGTCCGACAACTGGATTGGCACAACATTTCCAGATGCTGAGGTAGCACTGCTGGTTTCCGTGTTGCTCCCTGGGGCTGAGTCTGCAATGGTATTATATGCATTTCAGCCATAATTAAAAAAGGAGCCACCCCTCTCAGCTAATAAAATACTATTCTGAACCAGTAATCACTTTTATAAACCCACCATAACCTTTACAAAGAGCAAAGTTACTGAGATATTTATAGAGAAACTTACCCTGAGCTGGGGTGGGAGCTGGGGTAGAGGTGGTGGTGGTCGAGGGGGTGGTGGATGCCCTGGTCGTTGTCGAGGTAGTACTGCTGCTGTTTCCACTGCCACTGCGGCTCCCACCGCTGCCAGACCTACTGTAAAGAGATCACTGACAATCTAAATTGAAACCAAAACCAAAAAGGAACTACTTTAGACTTTGTGACAATGGCATAAGTGCACAAGTTGAGGAAGATGTGCTTTAACTAATAGAAATTACACCCTCACATTTATTTTTTTGATCTTTTACTGCAAATTCAGTCCCCAAAGAGGCAAAATTGCAAAACCAACCC
>NC_051427.1:3283719-3306219 GCF_015228065.2 Penaeus monodon
TTTGGTTCACACAACGGTGGCTGTGGATTTCGCAGGAATGGCTGGAGCAATGGGGCTTAGTCTCCGAGTTGTGCGGGGCCTTTGCCAACGTTGCCGGTGCTTTCATTGGTATCGTCTGCAGTGATTGGAGGTTCTTGCATTTTACAGCTTGGATCGTTTAAAGGAGGGGTAACATTGGCAAGCTTGGACGACTGTGTGAAACATAAGAAATTGCCTTATTGTGTCCATGGCGGTATTTCTCTGCAATGCCGGCCCGCTCGCCTGAGGGGAGAGGAGTCCGAGTCTGCTTCACAAAATTTATTCAGCAATCCCCAGGCCAACTCTGTTTTCAGTTTGGTATGCACGACAAGATAGAGGTTAGCATAGGCTCTGGCTGGCGCTTTCTGCGAGCCTTTTCCTTTGGCTGTTGTGTTACCGTTCGTGCCTGCAGGTTATTTCCAGTACCGACGACTACAACTTTTCATCCTCTGTAGGAATAGTGTCATCAGTTGGCCCTGGCCTAGTGCATCCATAAAAATTTTACCTTTGTCTCTTTCATCCTCTCTCTCTCTACTCTATCTCTTTCCCCTTTCTCTCATTTTGGTATTTGGTTTAAGTGTTTATAAACTGGTGTGTGTGTGTGTGTGTGTGTGTGTGTGTGTGTGTGTGTGTGTGTGTGTGTGTGTGTGTGTGTGTGTGTGTGTAGAGTGTCACCCTCTCCATGCCCTTTGGTACCCAGGCCAAGGCCATCTGCATGATTCAGGGAGGATAGAGCTTTTGGACGACCTTCATGGTGACTTATCTTAGAGAGAGGAACTGGTCTGAGCTCTATCTTGCCAGAATGAATGGGGGGGGGAGGTTTGTTGGCCTCTGCCCAAGTGCAGTTGCTTGATGCCATGACACCATCATGTTGGATTCATTTATAGGTCATCATTTATAGGTCAATTGTTTATAGGTCATCTGTCAAGCTTCAAGTGGATTTGGATGAAAAATTTATCTGTATGGTATGGAGGCACTGAGCTGGGAAAAACTGAAGATAATATTCTTATAGATGAAAGTGTTAGTAGCTAGAAAAAAAATATGTGCAGACACAAATGTAACCAAAAATTTAAAGGGGAAAAAATTTTAAAAGCACTACTCTGTACCCCTGAGTTTCAGCTGTATTTTGCCATGCATAATGACACGAAGACAGTGCTTGCTGGGGTGTTGGGGGGGCACCCCCATCGACACCCCTTAGTTGTCAAATAAATCTTTTGGTTAATGTTACTGAGAGAAGTGCACAAAGATGGAGGGAAATGAATACTGCCAACTAGTAGAGCATTTGAAATAGAGTAATAAACAACACAGGTACAGCTGCAGTGACCTTTATTTACCGCGAAATAATGAAAATGTGCGGTGCACTCACCGCTTGGAGACTAAGTCCCCAACACCCTCACCCAGCCAAAGTTCTTAATGTCACTTTTTCTGTAATTTGGCACAAAGTGCGAATGAAGGGGTAGAGTGTGTCCGTACTATAGAGAATTTTCCCTTACGAATAAATGTCATTTAAGAGGAAAGTTGTGCTTGGAAAGAGTGTGTTTTTTCCAGACAAAAAGGGCAAAAGTGATTTGTTTTTGGCCTCCTCCAGCAAAGGCAAATAATCCTCTAACATCCCGGGAAGATAGAACTTGAACTGGTTTCTTATTTGGTGTTCAGATTGCCAATAAAATGTAAAAGCCCACTATATATGGAGGTAGTTTGCTAACCTTTCCTGCGGTTATTGCATAATATTGCTTCGTTACTGATTTTTATCCGAATGTATTAGTATCTTTGATTTGTCCAGTGCAATTTATGCAATTTGTTCTTTTATGCCTTTAAGAGGTAGTATTTTTAATTTTTCTGCATCCGTTTGGCGTGTTGTATCTTTTTCTTCCCAACTGTTTTTTTTTTCCCCCCCCCTTTTTTTTCTCCCTTCCCTTCTCTTTCTTCTCTCTCCCCTCTCTCTCTCCCCTCCCCTCCCCCCCCCCTCTCCCCTTCTCTCCCCCCTCCCCCCCCCCTCCCCCTCCCCCTCCCCCCTCTTCCCCCCCCTTTTTCCCCCCTCTCCCCTCTCTCTCCCCCCCCCCCTCTCTTCTCCCCCCTCTCTCTCTTCCCCCCCTCCCTCTCTTTTCTCTTCTCTCTCTCCCCCCCTCTCCCTCTTTTCCCCCTCCCCCCCTCCCCTCTCTCTCTCTCTCTCTCTCCCCTCCCTTCTCTTCTCTCTTTTCTCCTCCTTCTCCTCCTCCCCCCATCCCCCCTCCTCCCCCCCCCCCCAAACACAAAACACAACACACCACCCAAACACCAACAAAAACACACAAACACACCCAAAAACCTCCACACACACACACACCACACACCCCCCAGCCCCCAACAAAACCGCACGCACCCCAAAAACCCCCAAAAAACATTAAAGAATGGTATTTATGTATTTTGTATGGGAGTCCTCAAAGATGATTTATGTTTTCTGTAACGTGTATTAACACTCAAAGATGGGGGAAAGGGGATCCCAAGGGGATAGTATTTTGGAATGATTCAACATCTTTTTGTAGACTTTTTCATTCTTATGCTTTTCTTTTCAGCATTAGTCATAAAGAATGTACCTTTTGTTACAGATGTCTTGCTATTATTGTAAAAAGCAATCAGATACCAAAATCCGCTGTTCTCTTCCACTTGACAGGCCCCGGGAAAAATGTAATGAAAAGGGCAAATGTCCATCCCGAAAAAGGAAGGGGCAGGGGTACTTGTACCAGGCGGCGACGCCCTAAGCATTTGCTGGGAAGGACCCGGATGGGACAGTTGAGGAGGTAAGGGTGTGGTTTGGTTGGCGCATTAGTTTCCCATCTTGTCTTGACCCCTTTTAGTGGTTGATTCCATATTTGAGTTTTTTCTCTTTAGATAGGCTAGTTGTTATTAGCGTTGTATTTAATAATGATGATTCAGGAGTGATTGTCATTATCATTATTAATTTCTATTTATTATTACATTGCTCAAGTTTCCTGAGCACCTTGTCAGCCATTTGTATTTTACTTCATAAACCCCGCTCCTGTTTTTTAAACAATCAGGATAATATTTCCCTGATGATGCAGTACAAGCGGGTGAGTCAGTGCACGACTGGCCGAGTGTACGTCCTCAAGTTCAAGTCCTCGAGCCGTCGTCTCTTCTTCTGGCTGCAGGTGGGTTTCTTACTTTTTGAGTCCGTGTCTCTTTCTCTCTCTCTCTCCCAGTATGTTTAAATTAACTATCATAATAATAATTATTAAAAAATATATTATATATATATATATATATATTAAAATATAAACAATAATAATAATACAAAAAATAAATTAATACCATAATAAAATAATAATACAAAAAACATAAAAATAATAAAAATAATAAAAATAAATATAAATATATATAATAATATATAAAAAATATATATATAATAATAATAAAAAATACTACATAATTAATAATACATAAAAAAAAATATATAAAATAATAAAAAAAAAAAAAAAAAAAATAACCCCAAAAAAAAAAAAAAAAAAAAAAGAAAAAATTTAAATAAAAAAAATAAATAAAAAAATAAACAAAAAAATTTTTTTTTTTTTTTAAAAAAAAAAAAAATTTTTTAAAAAAAAATAAAAAAAAAAAAAAAAAAAAAAAAAAAAAAATTTTTTTTTTATTTTTTTTATTTTATTTTTTTATTTTTTTTTTTAATCAAATTTTTTTATTTATTTAATAAAAAAATTTTTCTTTTCATAAATTTTTAAAACATTTCCCCAATTTTTTTCAAACCCCCTTTTCACCATTTTTTTACTTTTTTTTTTTTTTTTTTTTTTTTTTTTTTTTTTTTTTTTTTTTTTTTTTTTTTTTTTTTTTTTTTTTTTTTTTTTTTTTTTTTTTTTTTTTTTTTTTTTTTTTTTTTTTTTTTTTTTTTTTTTTTTTTTTTTTTTAAAATTTCTTTTTAAAATAATAACCAACTTTTTAATACATCAATATCTAAGAATTAAATTTAATTTAATTATTTTTTTATTTTTAAAAATTTTACTTTCTTTCCTCTCTTCCCCATATTCTTTTTTAAAAAACATATATATATTTATAGATATATATTTATATATATTTATTCTTAAAAAAACTACTATATAATAAAAATTTTTAAAAATAAAAATTTAAACAAAATAATAAAATCATCTCTCTAATAATTACCATAATAATAATTTTAATTTAATAATTTTATAAAAAATTATTTTTATAATCTACATAAATAAAATTTAAAAATCTAAAAAATTAATCTATATTCTTAATATAAAAACTATTAAATTATTTAAATATAAAAATTAATAATAATAATTATATAAAAAAGATCTTAAATAAAATAATAAATCTCCATCTCATCTAAAAAATATAAAAATTTCTAATATATTTTTAAAAATATATTATATATATAGAATTTAGATAATTTAAAAAATTAATATATATGATTATATAATTTTAAAAATTTATTTTAATAAAATATATGTATATTAAAATTAAATATATTTTTGTTAATATAATTTGATTATATATATTTTTATGAATATATTTAAATTTATTAAAAAATTTTAATATATTTTAAATTTTATATAAAATTTTATAATATATATGTATATATTTGGTATTATATATTAATATTTATTTTTAAAAGTTTTTATTATTTTTATTTTTGTATTATTATATTAAATATATATTTTATATATATCTAATTATTATTATATTTATATTATATTATTTATATGTATTTTATATTTATTAAAATATTTTTATAAAATTTTAAAAATTATAAATGTATATATATATATTATATTATAAATTTAAATTTATATATTTAGAAATGTATATATATATAATTTTTAATAATGAATATATTATATTTTTTAAATATATATTTAATATTTTAAATAATATAATATATTGTAATATATAGTATAATATAATTATATATATGTAATTTTTTGATATAAAAAATTTTTAATATATATTTGTATAAAATATATGTATTTATATATATAGATATATATAATATATTATAATATATATAATATATAAAATTAATTATATTGCTATATTAATTTATTTTAAATTATATATCTAAAATTTTTGTAAATATTAAATATTAATATATCATATATTATATATATTAATATATTAATATATTATTATATATTATAAAAATCTATTTTATTTTTCTAATATTTTTAAAAAAATTTAAATATTTTATCTTTATATTTTTTTTTATATATATATATATATATCATTTTATTATATTTGTTTTATTATAATTAAAATATATAATATTTTATTATATTTTTTTAATCTTATATATATTTTATATTTAATTATTTTATATTATATTCTAATAATTTTATTAAAATGTATTATTCTATTATTTTTGTTTTCTTGTTTTTTTCTTATTATTATTATATATATGTAAAAATTTAAATATATATTATATCATTATATATATTTATTATATTATACTTTATATATATATATATTATATTAAATTATATATTTAATTATAATTAATAATTATAATTTAAAATTATTTTAAATATTTTATATAATATATAGTTTTATATAAGTATATATATTATTGTATATATAAATTTATAATTTATATTTTTAATATAGATGTTTAATATATAATATATTTTCTATGTATATATTATGTTTTTATATATTTTTTATTTATATTATATGTATATTTTAAAATTTTGTATTATATTGTAATATATATTATATATATTTAAAAATTTATATAATATTATTATTTTAAATTTCATATATATTATTAAAAATTAAAAAATAATTTATAATAATATTAAAATAATTATATATTAAAATATATTTATAATATATTATATATAAAAAATTTATAATTTTAATATTTTTAATATATTGTTTAAAATTTTAATTTTATTTTAAAATTTTTTATTGTATATATAATTGTAATTTTATTATTATATAATGAAAAATTTTTTTATATATATTATTATGTATATATATATGTTATATATGTAAAATATTTTTACTTTTAAATATTTTGGTTTATATATGAAATTTTATATTATGTATATTTTTTAATGTATAAATTTTATTATTTCATATATATTATATATATATTTAATATATATATGTATTTATATTTATATATGTTATATATATGTATAAAAATATTATGTATAATATATGTATATTATATTTTTATATATTTATACTTTTGTTTTTATTTTAATATGTTTTATATTATTTTGTATATTTTTATTTATATATGTTATAAATATATTATTTATGTTTAAAAATAGTATTTTATTTGTATATATATAATAAATATATGTAATTTTATTGTTATATATATGTATATATAAGTTATATATGTTTTTAATATTATATTATTATTTATTTGTATATATATTTTATTTATAATTTTTATTTATATTATTTTTTAAAATTTTTAAATATTGTTATATAATGAAAATTTGTATAATTTTTATTATGTGTATATATATATATGTTTTTTTATATATTTTTAAAATTATATGATATATTTAATAATTATGTTATATTTATTATATTTTATAATTGTATATAATATTATGTATATTGTATATTTTAATTTTATATATTTTGTTTTAATTTTTTAATTAAATGTTAATTTATATGTATATATATATGTAATATTATGTTTTTTTATAATTTTAATATTATATATTTTTTAAAAAGTCTTTAATATATTATATATGATTTTTATTTATTTATATATTTGAAATTTATATATGTTTATATTAGTATATATTTGATATATATTTTTAATAATGTAACTTTTTTCATATAATTATTTTTAAAATAATATATAATTAATATTTTTAAAAATATTTTACATATTTTTTAATTTTTAAAATATAAATATACTATTATATAAAATTTCCCTTTATCCCTTTATATTTAATATATAAAATATATATATAAATACAATATATATATATAACATATTTAACATATATAGCATCTTATACTTATATATACTTATCTTATTATAATATATAAATAAAACCTTTATATCATTATATTATTAATTATAAATACATATATATAATATTATTATAATATACTTTATATATAACTATTAATACTATTTATATATATACTAATAATTTTAAATATATATTATAATTTATCATATTTATCATATAATATTTACATATATTAATAATTAATAATAAAATAATACATTATAAAATACTAAAATTATATACATATAATATACATTTTAAAATATACATAATATATACCTATATATACTTATATAAAAAACATATTAACAATATATACATATTATAAATATATATACCTATATATATATCTTTTATTATTACAATATATTACATATTAACATATATAATACATATATTATACTATATCATAAAATATATATAATTAATATAAAACTATTATAATTAATCTAATAAATATATATAAATTTTATAATTTTAAAACATTAATAAAATTTATAATAATATACATATATATTTAAAAAATATTATATACAATAATTATACTTTTATTATTATATCATATAATAATGTGTATATAATATGTGTAATATATATGGTAATAGTTTTATAATATGTGTTATATGTATTAAATTATTTTAAATTTATATATATATTTATATATTCATATTTATCATATATATATAAAAAATTATACATATATATAAAATTATATATAACATATTTTTAAAATATATGTTACATATCTTATACAATAGTTACATATATTATACATATTATGCTATATAATATACATATATATATATACATATATATAATATACATATTATAACATATAATATAATCCCTATAGTAATATATATTATACATTTTAATATAACATATAAATTAATAATATTTAATAGTATATATATTGTGTATATATGTATATATATAGTTATAGTATTAATATTATAATATCATTAAAAAAACAATATATATGAAATAATAACAACATATATAAAAAATATATATATACATTATATAATACATTATTAATAAATAAACATATAATATTTATGTATACTATATATAATTTACATATATAATGTATACAAATAAGTTCATTATATATAACATATTATAATATATCATCATATGTATACTAATAAATATAATGTATCATATATATGTATACTATATATAAATTAAAATTTTATATACATATAAAATTTTATACATATATATATTTATACTATATATAGTATATTGTATACATATATATATGTTACATATATTAATTTATGTATCAATATTTACTTATATATATATGTATATATATATGCATATTATATATAATTATGCTTATATATATAGCAACATATTATTAATATTATATATATACACTATATGCATTATGTAAAACCCCTATGCATTAGTTAAAATATGCTATAGTATACACATATCAAAAGGGTATACACATATGCATATATGTATACACATATGCATATATGTATACACATATGCATATATTATCACATAGCTATATTTTACACATATGCATATATTATAAAATATGCTATAGTAAACATATCAATATGTATACACATTCATATTTATACCATATGCTATATGTATACACATAGCATTATATAATAATATCATATATATCACATATGCAAATATAATAAAATATATATTATATATATATATATATATCTTTTTCTTTCACTTTCACTTATTTATGCAAAAGTGGGAGTGATACTTGCAAGCCACAGCAGCCAAGCTAACTCTTAAACCTGCCAACGCCTTGTGCTGCAGGAGCCCAAGAGTGACAAGGACGAGGACAACGCCCGCAAGGTCAACGAGCTGCTCAACAACCCCCCGACACCTAATTCGCAGAGATCAACGGGCTCCACCCCCCAACCCAGTCCTGAGCTCCGACATCTCCAACCTGCGGAGTCGGGGCATCCAAATTGTTTGGCAACACCCAGCAGCGTTTATGCAAATTCTGGGCAGGGGTGCCGCCTTGCCAACTGCTTGGCCCCGGTTAGAGCTTTGTTTTTTAATTTGGGGTTGGCAATGCTCTTTTTTGGGGGCTGAATTTTTCGTAAAAAATCAAAAAAAAAAAAAGTAGGTGAATTTCTATTAGTTTTAAAAAAAACATCTTCCTAAAATTTGTGCACTTATCCCTTTTCAAAAAAGTCAAAAATAGTTCCTTTTTGGTTTTGGTTTTAATTTTTGATTGTCAGTGATCTCTTTTCAGTAGTTTGGCAACGGGGGAGCCGCAGTGGCGTGGAAACAGCAGCAGTACTACCCCCGCAAAAGACCAGGGCACCACCCCCCCCTCGACCACCACCCCACCTCACCCCAGTCCCACCCCACTCAGGGGAAATTTCTCTAAAAATATCCAGTAACTTTTCCTTTGAAAAATTATGGTGGGTTTTAAAAGATTTCGGGTTCAGAATAGTATTTTAAAATTTGCTGAGGGGGTGGCTCCTTTTTTTAAATTTGGCTGAAATGCTGCAATACCCTTGCAACTCAGCCCAGGGAGCAAAACGGAAACCCCGCAGTGTACCTCAGATCTGGAAATGTTTTGGCCCAAACCAGTTGGGACTTGCGAACTTTTTTTCAGGGATCTCGTCCCCCCCGTGCTTCTGGTCACCTCGAGTTCCAGGTAAAAGGGCTTTTTTTTTTGCTTCAATTTTTGAGGTTTAATAATTCAAAACTACTAAAACAGGTCCCATTTTTTCACCAAGGTGAAAATTTTAATGAGCTTTTTAAATTTTCCAAATTTTTAGTGGATTTTGGGTTTGGGGCCCTGAGGTGAGGCTTTTCAGCCAATCCCGACCAACAGACTTTGTCAACCGCGCGGCCGTATCTTCCGCCCTCCCCAGGACTGCCGCCCCCTGGCGCTGCGGGGCAAAGGTCCATCCCCCCGTTCCGCAGGTTAGGCAAGCAAATTATTTATTGTGTACTTGTATAGTGTTTGCTTATTTATAATTATCTTCTAGAAACAATGAAGTATGATTGTTGGCAAAGAATTTCAATTTCTTCATAGGTTTTAGATAGAACAAGAATTCCAAATTGCAGTTTAAAATAAATGGCCCTGAAGTATCTGTCCCTGTGAAGTTGTTTTTATCTTTCTTTCCTTCTCTCTTTCTCATGTTCACAATTTTGCTTTTGTGGAACTATTGCAATTGTTTGTCTAGCAAAAAATTATAGAGACCGTCCTAAAACTAGAAGCATACATGATTTATAAAGTTTAAACCAATTTGAAAGAGGTAGGTGGCTGAACTAGCTCATAAGGAAAACACCCTAGTTCATCATGCAAATTTATAACCTTCCAGGCTGTAAGCTTGTTTAGCAGCGCTCTGCAGTCTGGGCAGCTAGGTCCGCTGATCAACCAGTTCGGTCTGGGCGAGGACGCTGTGCTGGCCGCTGCTTCCTGCGACATGGAAGCATTCATCAAGGTGAGTGGCAGTAGTTGTTCGTTCAAGAAGTTTTGTGGGAATTGGGCTTGGTAGCGCGCAGAGGAATGAAAGATTATTTGGACATGTTGAGTGACTTCGTTTGTGTGTGAGGAAGGTTATAAATGCTAAGATTCTTGTATAAACAGAAATGTTTGTCTAGTAAACAAACAAATTGCTGGAAAACTGTCAACAACATCATTTTTATTTAAGATTGAAATTCCTGGTTTATGTTGCTTGATAAAATATGATTTGTTGCTTTGTTTGCTTGATAGAATATTTATACTGGGATTATGTACATAATTCCAGGCTCTGGGCAAGAAGAAGGACAAGGAAGAAGGGAGTAAAAAGGAGGAGGAGAAGAAGAAAGAAGAGAAGGGCAAAGACCAGGACAAGGATGAAGATGATGCCATGTCTGTTGACTAACAGACTTCCTTGCAAGGGCATTGCAGATGACCTCAGACTAGAGTTCAATATTTTATGGGTTATTTTATAACATAGGAACTTTTTCAATAATTAATTTTCTTTATTCAGAAGATGGCCAGTGCAATGTTCCTGTATGTTGTGTATGGTGGCATGTAAAATTAATAATAATAATAATAAAAATAAAAATAAATAAAAATTATAATCAAATCATCTGTTTTCCTGAGAGAAAGCCATTGAAGGAAATTAAATTCAAATGCACCCTTGCCTCCACTTTTCATGTTTTGGGAAAACTTATAAAGACTTTATTTTGGTTTATGATTTTTTTTTTCCCCCAACGTTGTTTTTTTTGTTTGGGAAAGACTTGACCCACCACTCATTGACTGATTATGGACAGTTAATTTTCCCTGAAAAATTGGTTTTTTCTCTTTTTTTCTTTTAATTTGGGTATAAAAAACTACGCAATAAAAAATGTCACTCAGGGGGACGTTTTTTTGCTTTTCAAAAATTTTGACTTTTTTGCAGTTATTGCCGTTTTTGTTTTCTTTAAAAGGATTTTTTTCATGACCGCTGTATGACTGATAGATTCTTTCTTTGGGTTTAAATCTTTTTAACCTTAATAAAAATTCCTAGCCCAATTTTCTTTTTATTTCCCTTTGAAAAAATCTTTTAGCTTAAGAACTTTAAGATTTTTGTATAAAGATTCTTTAAATATCGGAGGTTTTTCTGTGGTTGTTGACTGGCAAATAAAAATCAATTCAAAATATCCCCCTCCGGGCAAAAAACTTCCCCTTTGGGGCAGTAACTAAAAAACTTACCTTCCCTCCTTAACTATTTTGTGCTAAATGCAAGTTTTAACTTCTTGGGAGTATGTGGAAGAACAGTGATCATTTTAAAGATAGGTTTTAATTCTTGTATCTCGTATGCTTATACCTGTGTGTATGACCGGACCTCAGATTTGCCACCCGTCCATTCACTAAAAGTCTGCGAATGCCTTTACCATTTTTGATAGTACACCCTCCACTTCCCCTAACCCCTTGGTTCTTTTTGAGGGGGGCTTAGGAACCCGTACGGGGGCCCTTTTTGGGGATCCCCAAATTGGATCTCAGCCCCTTCCCTAAAAAATTTTTGTATGGCCTTTTCTCTCCCCCCCCTTTTTCCCTTCTTTTTTTCCCCCCTTTCTGCCCACCCAAAGGGTAAAAGCCATCAAAAGGATAAACGGGCTTTGTGTCCCTCCGGAAGCCATGGCAGGGTTTTTCCCTCAGTTTGCCACCCAAACCCCTATGGTTTTTCCTTCCCCATTCGCAACAAATTTTTCTTGGTTCCGACCCCGCTCGTTTTTCCACTACGCTTTTTTTCATTGTCCCCCCCCACCCCCCTTTTAAATACATTCATCCTCATGTTCTCCCCCCAACGTACACCTCTCTCCTACCACCCACTTCCTCTCCCCTTGTCCTTCAACTTTTCCCCACCTGCAAACCTTTTGATGGTCCCTTTTTTGGCCCGCCAAATGGATTTTTTCTTTTGTTTCCCAATACCCCTGCTCGAAAATTTCCCCTTTTCCCAATGATGCTTTTAAAAAAGGGAAGGGAAAGGGGCTCATTCCAATTGTTCATCCTTGCACAGTTCATCTGATCCCAAGTTTGTCATTACATTCCCTCTGACCTCACTGGAAAACCTTTTCCCTCCCACCTCACTCACCCCTTTAATACTTTCCCCAGAACTATTTCTGTCTCCCCGGGTGTTTGCCTGTCTATGCAAGACTGTCAGACTGTAAAAATTTTTGCTTGCATGCCTTGTAAACTTAAATCAGAGCACCCAGGCTACACTATTCCTCCCAAAGGTAAATTTTAATTTTCCTACCCCAAAATTTCCAAATTAGTTAAATAGACATTCCTCCTCTAAGTTTATTTTGGAGTGCCTCCCCTTCCCCCTATTGACCTTTTTTCTCGTCATGTCAAATTTGGTTTTTTACCCCCCAAACAAAACACCCACTCGAACCCTGCTGCCCTGTATGTCCCAATTGGGCGACCTTTTAAATTGCTCGCTTTTCAGGCCATGGGTTTCCCAAAGTTTTTAAAGAGCTGCTCTGTCGAAAGCTGAATATACTCTGCCCCTCACCCCTTTTCCCCTTCCCAATAAGAAACCTTTTTTCTAAAACCTTTCCCCACCAAACCCCCCCAAAAAACGGGAAATCAAAAGTTCCAAACTGCCCCAGAAATCCTAGTTCCCATCCCCCTCAAAACCCCTTTTCCTTTCGCTCTACTTTAAAATATTTGCCGATCCTCTCCCCCCACCCAATTCCCCCCTACCCCTCTTCCTCCCACCACCCAAAAACACCCCACCTCTCTTCCGGGGGAATCACCATTCCCCCTTCCTTCCTTTTATTCTTATCACTTCCCCTAATGCTCCTGGCCTCCATTATGTCCAACATCTTTTCGGTCCCTCCCTCCTGATATTCTTTCCCAAAACTTTACCACCCTTCCCCCCTTTCCCTTTTTCTCTCCCGATTTTTCTCTTCTCCAACACCCTTTTTATCCCTATTACCCTTGATTTTAAATGCTCTTTTGCAGTTTTCCTTTTCATGTTCCCTCCCTTCCCAACACACAAGGGAATTTGGGGGGTTGGGGCGGATACAAAGGTTTTCTTGTGGGGGTAAAAGGGGGGTGATGTCCAGGGAGCAGAGGAAGGTGGGGGTAGGGGTAAGTATAGGGGTGGGGTGGGAAATTTAGGTGGGGAGGGGGTGGGGCCCGGGAGTGTTAAAAAGATTGGAGACTGGGTTAGGCTGAAAGAAATTTTACTATGGGAGGGACTAGTTTGGAAGGGTTTAGGGGAAAATCTACAACATTTGAGAAGACAAGGGGGGGGGATGAAGGGCATACTGGAAAAGGGAAAGGAAAAAACCCCTTCCATACTTCTGTCGGCCCCTGTAAGTTAGGGCCCTTTTTAAATCGAGAAATACTACCCCAGATTCAAATTGTAGACAGGGGACTCCTAAAAATACATTTTGGGGCCAACTGTGAGGCCCAGTTTATGGGGTGGGAATACAAAAATTTTATTTGAAGGGAATAAATTTATATGGATGGACGGCAGCACTCCAAAAACTTCTTGGGGGGAGGGCATCTCATGGAAGCTAATCTTGGCAACGGTGGCTTTGGCCCATGAAATAGTACACGTACTGCCCCGCATCTTTGTCGACTCAGGACATCTTTTCACAGACCCTTCCCCCCCCAAACCCTTGCTCTTCTCTGTGGGGGGGGTTAGGGGCAAACTGACCCTCCTTAGACCTCAACCCCCTCACTAATTTTGCGGATCTTTTTTTCTCCTCTTTCTTTTCTTTTCTTTTTACCCTTTCTTCTGTCCCTTTTTCCATATTTTTAAATCTATTTATCCTTTTTGCTACAAAACTTCCCATAAAAATGACCCTTTTATGTCGGCATTTTGTTTGTTTTTCCTGTTTACCATTCGAAAAACTACAAACATCCCTTATGACAAGACTTTCTTTCCCGAGGGGTTTTCCCCTGTCCCTACCCTTTAGATTTGTATTGCACTAGACCTTGGTGTGCAGAAAATTTCAATAATAAAAAAATAGGACAGTCATCAGGGAAAACAAAAAAAATAACAGGGGGAAGTTGGAAAAGGGGGGTAGGTACCTTAGGTCTCAAGTAATAAGCCCAAGCTCGGCATTTCGCAAGGCATGCAATTGAAAAGATGCAAAAAGAAACTTTGCCACCGTTTTTTTTGACATTGTTGGATTAGGGGTATTCTCGAGTAAGGGGGTGTAGGGGGAATCCAAAATTGACCCAATGGCTGGCCAAAAAAAAAAGAGATCTCAAAAAGGGAAAAAATAAAAAAGGGAGGAAAGGGGGGGGTTTTTGTGACAATAAAGGGGGGAAGGCAATTCAAATTATGAGATATATGGGGGGGGGGGAAAACAATGGAGAAAGTTGCGTAGGGATATAGGGGGAGTTGGTAGGAGGAAGGGTGTTTTATAAGGTTGATAAAGACCTGGGTATTTCGGAAAGATAGAGTACAGCAAACACCAAAGGGGGGGTTTTGGTACGGTCGGACTGGGTCAAAGGGCACAAGGGGAAACCAAAAACAAACCAAACTAGTTGATGAAAAAGCCTTAATGCCTCTAATAAAGGTAAAAAATTATTGCCTAGAGTGAGACTGCCCCCCCCAATCCCTTGCCCGTTGTTGTCGTGGGGGGGCTTAGGAGGCGGAGACTGGGACCCAATGATGGGGAACTCCCCAACCTTGGGACTCGGCCCTCGACTCAACTAATTTTGCATGGCCTTTTTTTTTCCTTCCCACTTTTCATTTCTGTCCCTTCACCAAACCCTTCTGCTATCCACCTCCTAAGGTGTGAGAGCCGTGCTGAAAGGATGAAAGGCTGACTTTGTGCCAGTCCTGAACGGCCTGAGGGAGCCATGGGCACGGTATTCCCCTGATTTGTTACCTAGCCCTTACCCCTCAAGGGGACCCTGAGGGGTGGACTGTTTTTATCCCCAACATAACCAGGCTTACCATGGCCAGTAATGAAAACATATCCCCACTATTAGGGGCAATGAGGCTTGCCCCTTTATCAAATAGCCACAACGATGTTAACCCACCCGATTCCCTGACCCCAGGCTCTCCTTTGACCACAGCTCCGAACACTGCAATAACTACCCCCTCATCAATGCCTACTAGTACAGTAGCCAACAATCAACCCTTAAGGAACATTTCCACTCTTCCAGCATGCTCAACTTCAACACCTCTATCCCCACAACCTCCAACATCAACCACCCCATCCTCCCTTATTAATACCTTACAGCCTTATTGCCCACCTCTCCATAACACTACCTCCCTCAACACTACTCCATCTTCATCACGCCCCCGCCCTTCTACTACCCCTATCTCTACAACAATCTTGAATACTCTCTTTAGTGCAGCCAAATGGGACCAATTTTTCGTGATCCCTCCCACAGCTCCCTACTCTGACAACACCCTTCTCTTCCAACAATGTCTCCAAAAACAAGTAGGTAAAGTCTCTTTCCGTAGCCGACCTGACCGCTCCCGTCTTGTCACAGTAACATCCGAAAACCAAGCTATAGCATTACAAACTAACTGACCTATATGGTAACCCCATCCTTGCAGAACCCCATCCAACCCTCAATACTTGCACCGGAACAGTTTCAATCTCCCCAGCAAATTGCCAGTCTATGACAAAGATTGGTCAGACTGTGGAGAAGACCTACTTGCCTGTCTCACAGACTATGATGCAACATCAGTACAATGCTACTCCATTCCCCCAGAGGTCATCGAAAGAAACCCACTAACATAGCCAAAATTACCTTCCGTAGACATGACCTTCCCTTTAACGTCTACCTAGGAGGAGACTCCCTCCCTGTTCGTCCATACCAACCTCCTCCACGTCAGTGCCAAAATTGTTGGCGTCTAGGACATCCAGCCAAACACTGCCGTTCCACAGCCAGATGCCCACTATGTGCCCAACCTGGCCATACCCGATCTAACTGCTCTGCACAATCACGCACATGTGCCAACTGTGGCGGCCCCCATAATGTTTTTTATAGGGGCTGTCCCACCTACAAATTTGAGTCTGAGGTAGCAACTCTCAGATTCAAACTTGGACTCACACTACGTGAAGCCAGACAGAAGCACGTCGACGTGGTTTCTCTCTTACTCCTTATCCAGTAATACTGCTCATTCTACCAATTCTCCTAAACCCACCCACCTACATCTAACTCCCCCTCTTCTACCTCCTACCTTCCCCAGTCAAACTCTTTTGCCATCCTAAACCCAGACACTCCAATCTCTACTACAGATACTCCAATCACCACTACAACCCCAACACCTTCCTCTCTCCCTCCTCGCACTACCCGTAACAGACAGAACAACGTTCCGCCCCCTCTTCCCCTACCACACACACACTCCACCTTCCTTTGCCCCTACGCTTGAGACACCAATCCTCTCTTCCCCCCCTCACAAGAAATCCTTTATCCCCCAAAACTCCCCAACCACTCCTCAGACACCTATTGAAAATATTCAAGATTACTTAATGAAAACTGACACTCAACCTCCAAATCTTACAACTCCTGCTCCTTTCACACTGCAAGTAACTGCTGATATTCATCCTCCTCCTAACGATATCCCCCCTACACCCTATCCTCCTAACCCCTCCCAACACAGCCCATCCACCACGACCCCAACCCCGCCCACATTAACCCTCCCACCATCCCCTCTATCCCTTCCATTCCCTCCTGGATACACACGTGAATCCCTTATGTAACCTCCCACCATCCCCTCTATCCCTTACACACGTGAATTCCTTATGTCACAAATATCCCCTTACCCCCTCCTAGTAGAACACCAACTCCCACACCTCTCCCATATCAGAACTCTTGGTCCTTATCCCACCCTCTAGCTGCTTCCCCCTCAAAATCTCCAAAACATACTACAATCTATATCACTAAAGCATAATTATCCTTCATTGGAATATTCGCGGTTTCCGCTCTCACAGACCTGACCTTTGTCATATCCTTTGCCTTCAAGAGACCTTTCTTACACATCCTCCAATACCAATCCCCAATTATCATTGTCTCTTCCCCACATTCCCTTTATGTCTCGTCCATACTTACCTCTGCTTTCCCCCACCTATCCTCCCTTCACCGACCTCCCAACCTATCAGACATCCTTACAGAATCCCACACTTTCTGTTTCAACAACCTATTCTCTTTCCTCATACATACCCTCCATCTAATCTAACTCCTTACCACACCCGACTCTAACCCTTTCACTTACCAATTCCTTTGCCCAGCTTAGACAACTAATCACTAACTCAACCACCCTTCCCTAACATTAACTATAGTGCTACATGACCTTAGATGTCTAGCACATTTATCTTGCTTTTAACCATTAACCATTAGAGTGAGCCTGAAATAAGAGGGGTAAAAAACTTAGCCCTCAAGGTCCCCAGAAGAGGTAAGGGCAAGGCGATTAACCAAGGGAATACTTTGCCCATGGCTCCCAGAACCCATTCTGGATTGACACAAAGCCAGCATTTCATCCTTTTGGCACAACTCTCACACCTTAGAAAGTGGACAGAGGAAGGAGATGAAGAAGAGAAGGAAAAGGAAAGGGGGAGAAGAAAAGACGATGCAAAATTAGTTGAGGTCTAAGGTAGGGGTCACCCCCTACATCGGACCTCACTCTCCATCTCCTATCCCCCCCCAATCGCTTGCTCGATGTTGTCATGGGGGGATTAGGAGACTGCGGCCCAATGTAGGGGAGCTCACCTACCTTGGACCTCGGCCCTCACCTCAGCTACTTTTGCATGGTCTTTTCTTCTCCTTTCCTTTTCTTTCTCTTCTTCATCCACACATCCAAATCGTTAACTCATTTCTATCCTTTTCATCACAATAATTTACCATAGTGCTATATGACCTTTGATGTCTAGGACATTTATTTGTAACATTTATAACCGTTAACAATCTCCGTCTCCTAAGCCCCCCATAAAAATAACCAGCAAAGGAGACTGGGGGGGGGGGGATTAGTGACTTTTAACTATGGAGCTTTAAAGACGAAATACAGAAGTACGAACTGGGTAATAATGATTATGTTAGAAAATAGTGGACAATTAGTAATAAAACTTATTCTGATGAAATCATATTTTTTTACTTGTTCAGAGATCCATAATGCAGCTAATAGAGCAGGAAATTTAGTATCAATCACAAAGTGAAGCAGAAAAATAATCACCTAATTTACCCCTATCAGTCTAAGGCAAAAAGTACCAACAATTTTTTTTTTTTTAAGTACTTAGAAATCATGAAAAAGAGGTAAACCAGTATTAATATTTAAAATGTACTAGACAGATCAATCTAACATATTCCATGCAGTGGTATATATATGAAATATATACACTTTAGTGTGTATATGTGCAAATGAATAAAAAACACAAACCAGCATGGTTATTCTTGAATGAACACAGTAGTGAGAATGAGTGAAGATGGCACAACACATAAACAGGTAGCCAGAGATGTTTGAGGTAGACACATGGCCTGTATGCAAATAAATCTAAATATAAGGTGTTTGGGAAAGCTTATCTATGTGTGGGACAGTGTGCCCCTTAATGAGGCAGCTCTATCTGATATATAACTTTGACAACTCTGACTGCAGGGTAAATCATACATTCAATTATGATAAAATCTTTATCTTTCTCAAAGGGGTTTTGGTTCATCAAGTACATATACTGAACATATTTTTTGACATAAAATAGATATAGAATATACATATAAATACATATACAAATCTTTTCAATATTTTTATTAGTTTACAGTGTTTTCAGGTACAAAATTATGCTTTCAAATATTCATTACACTCATAATGTATACATGGAAATGCATTAAAAAACTAAGGATCTATAATATAAAAAACCTCCATTGCTCTGACATACCCCTGCAAAATCCCCAATAATAAAGGTTTTTTTCTTAACAATGACTTTTTATATAGAAAAATATTGGAAACATAAAATAAATCCCCACCATTAAATTTGGGCAAAAAATTTTTATGCCATTGATTTATTAGAAGACTGTTAAAATAAATTTTCTATCAAAATGAAAAATAACATATTCCTAAAACACGGGATATCAAACTTTGTAAATTATCTTTTGACCCATGTTATTCTTACATCAAAATTAAATGACTGACGGGCAAGGGTTGAATGTTTTGGGACAAACTTCTTTAAAAAATATTTAAAGCCCCTGAATATCAGGATTTACTATGCCATTCCCCAACTCAACACCCTGCACAAAAACCCTGTACAAAATGTGTACCCACACCCCACACACACACAACCCCCCACACACACCCCCACACACACCCACAACACACCACACACCATTTCCTAAAGTTTTAAATTTTTTTAAGACAAAAGGGTATTGTTCGACCCAAAAGGCCTAAATGCGAACCTCTTTTTAAATTTTTTTTTTTTTGCTTTTTGAGCCAAATGTGACCCAATGCTTTTATCATCAACATATAACATTCACCCAAAATCTTTTTAAAAGCAGTAAAATCTTGTAGCAAGGGGAAAATGGGTTTAAAAACATCCCTTTTTGCCATAAACACAATTTTTTGGGGCATAGTCCATACAAAATTTAAAATATAAATAAACGAGGGAAAATTACAGCCTCCCAAACCCCTGTCAATTTTTTCCCCTTTCCGACCAAACCCTAAATTTCAATTTGTTGCAAAGAAAATATATCCCAAAACATAACACTTCTACAATTTTTTTTTTCCCATGAAAGCCAAACACAGACTTTTATTTCCCCCGTAAAGGAACTAAGACGAGGTTTGGAAAATTTTACTATATATATTCCCTTTTCTTTTTGCATCTTCTCCTTTTTTTTTGGCCCAAATTTCGTCAGCAGCTTCTTTCTCCTGCGGCAACACAGAGTCAATTTGGGCCGCCTTTTTCTAAAGGGCCCTTTTTTGGGTTCTTCTGGGCTAAAAAACTTTGACTAAGCGCGGGGCCCCGGCGGAAAGAGCCCTTCCCCATTTTCCCGTTTTTTTTAAAATTAAAGGGTTTTTTAAGCATATACAATACATATGTATAATATTTTTATATATAAAATATAATACATACATATATATATTATATATATTATATAATTTTATAATTTTATATATAACATTACATTTCAAGAAGAGAAAGAGAGATACACATATTACCCATATATATACATACAAAATATACACATATACTATACATACATAAAAAATGCTATTATATGTCATATATTTACATCTACTATATATATTACATAAAACATACAATATATATCCCCATCTATCTATCTATCTTTTATCTATCTATCTATCTATCTATATATAAAATGCAAAAAATATATTTCATTATTTTTTACTTTTTTATATACATTTTATCCCTATATAAAACATATATAAAACATTATATACATATAAATACATATAAAAACCTATTTTATATACATATATGCTTTTATACATATAATACATAATTTCATGTACATATATATACATATATGCATATATATACATATATATACATATATGCATATATATACATATATATACATATATATACATATATATACATATATACATATATAAATATACTATATACATACACACAATAGATACATATATATAGATACATATATACATATATATATACATATATATACATATATATATACACATATATATACACATATATATACACATATATACACATAAGGGGCCGTGGTGGCCGAATGGTTAGAGCGTCGGACTCAAGACTGTCACGACGGCAATCTGAGTTCGAGGGTTCGAGTCACCGACCGCCGCGTTGTTTCCCTTAGGCAAGGAACTTCACCTCGATTGCCTGCCTAGCCACTGGGGGACCAAGTCAGCCCAAGTCAGTGCCGGGTAAATAGAGATGGTGACTCGATAAAAACACCGGGCGGAAGGCAATGGCAAACCACCGCTCTAAATTCCCAAGAAAAATCATGGAAGCACATGATCGTCAAGGCTGCGGTGGTCGAATGGTTAGAGCGTCGGACTCAAGACTGTCATGACGGCAATCTGAGTTCGAGGGTTCGAGTCACCGACCGCTGCGTTGTTTCCCTTGGGCAAGGAACTTCACCTCGATTGCCTGCCTAGCCAATGGGTGGCCAAGCCAGCCCAAGTCAGTGCTGGTCCCAAGCCCGGATGAAATAAGAGAGAATGTTACCTAAAAAGGTAACACCGGCACTCTCCGTGGAAAGGAACTGGGGACCCTACCACGTACTCACTCCAAGAGCATCACAACGTGAAAACTGCAATTGAGTATCATACTGTGACCACAGCGGCTCAGACATGAACCTACCGTTAAATTGATGATATGATATAAACAATAATATATACACATATATATATACATATATCACACATCTATACACACATATACACACACATATACACACATATACACACATGTACACACTATATACACCATATAGTATTACATCACATATATACACACATATGCACACACATGATAGTGTAACATGCGATATAATACACATATATTACACCTATATAATGCACAGATATATACACATAATATATGACTACGTAGGATATTATACCCATATATACAGTATATTATAAATATATATATACATAAATATATACATTATATATATATATATATATATATATATATATATACCATATATATATACACAGATATTATACATATATAATATACATATATATATAATCTATATATATATATCCATATATATAATACATATATTATATACATATATATATACCATAATATAGCATATATATATCAGTACATATATTAAATATACATATTATATATAGCATTATATTATATACCATATTATATACGATATATATATCATATATAATATACATATATATATACATATATATATACTATATATTATACATATATAGGCACATCGATATATACATATATATGCACATATAAATGCACATATAAAATATGCACAGATATATGGAGTGGTGGTTGTGTTGTGTGTGTTGTGTGGGTGTGGTGAGGG
>NC_051427.1:3311219-3315262 GCF_015228065.2 Penaeus monodon
TATGTATATGTATATATATATGTGTATGTATATGTGTATGTATATGTGTATGTATATATATATGTACTATATATATTATATAATGTATATATATGTATATATATGTTATATCTTGTTATTAGATAATGTATAAATATATGTATTAGATATATGTATATAATAATTTTTTTTATTTGGGGGTTTTTTTATGATATTATGTTTGTATATTTGTATGTATAATATGTATGTATACTATGTTTATGTATATGTATAATTGTATGGTATATATAGTATATATATATGTATACTATATGTATATATATGGTTGGGTATATAATGTGTATATATATGTGTTATTATGTTCATATATATGATTGCATATATATGTGCATATATATTTGCATATAATATGTGCATATATATGTGCATATATATGTGCATATATATGTAATATATATATGTGCAGATATATGTATATATATATGTAATATATAATATTAAAAAAATTAAAATTTTTTTATATGTTATATATCTTATATATATACGTATGAATATATGTAGATATTATATGTATATATATAGTATATATATATTATATGTATATATATATGTATATATATATGTAGTTATATATGTATATATAATTATGTATAGCTATAGGTATATATTGTATATATATATTGTAATATATATGTATATATATATGTATATCTCTATTAATATATATTTGTCTTACTCCATCTGTATATCATATCCCTGTCTCACTATATATGTAGCCGATATGTGTATTATATATGTATTACTATCAATCGTATCTATATCTCATAATCATACTACCTATATTATATATATTATCTGTATACATCTCTTATCTATATCGTATACTATAATCTGTATATATATGTATACTCTCATATGTCTATATATTTATACTATTCATGTATATAATTATGGTTCTATATATGTAAGTATGTATATATGTAATATGTATACTATATATGTATAATAATATATGTACTATAGTATATATGTCTATATCCTATTTATATATATCTCTGTCTATACTCTCCTGTATATACATATATATGTATTATATATCAATGTATATATATAGGTCTAATATATGTTTCTCTATACTACTATACTGTGTAATATAATTGTGTAATATCTATATACATGTGTATATAATGGTGTATATTTTATAGTATTGATGTATATCTATGTGTATATATATTTTCTTCTATGTGTCTATATATGTGTATATATATGTGTATATCTCTGTGTAGATATATGGTTTCTCGATATGTGTCTATATCTGTGTAATATATGTGTGTATATATATGTGTGTATATATGTGTGTATATATGTGTGTATATATGTGTGTATATATGTGTTTATATGTGTGTATATATGTGTGTATATATGTGTGTATATATGTGTGTATATGTGTGTATATATGTGTGTATATATGTGTGTATATATGTGTGTATATATGTGTGTATATATGTGTATATATATGTGTATATATATGTGTTTATATCATCATCATCATTTAACGGTAGGTTCATGTCTGAGCCGCTGTGGTCACAGTATGATACTCAATTGCAGTTTTCACGTTGTGATGCTCTTGGAGTGAGTACGTGGTAGGGTCCCCAGTTCCTTTCCACGGAGAGTGCCGGTGTTACCTTTTTAGGTAACATTCTCTCTTATTTCATCCGGGCTTGGGACCAGCACTGACTTGGGCTGGCTTGGCCACCCATTGGCTAGGCAGGCAATCGAGGTGAAGTTCCTTGCCCAAGGGAAACAACGCAGCGGTCGGTGACTCGAACCCTCGAACTCAGATTGCCGTCATGACAGTCTTGAGTCCGACGCTCTAACCATTCGACCACCGCAGCCTTGACGATCATGTGCTTCCATGATTTTTCTTGGGAATTTAGAGCGGTGGTTTGCCATTGCCTTCCGCCCGGTGTTTTTATCGAGTCACCATCTCTATTTACCCGGCACTGACTTGGGCTGACTTGGTCCCCCAGTGGCTAGGCAGGCAATCGAGGTGAAGTTCCTTGCCTAAGGGAAACAACGCGGCGGTCGGTGACTCGAACCCTCGAACTCAGATTGCCGTCGTGACAGTCTTGAGTCCGACGCTCTAACCATTCGGCCACCACGGCCCCATATGTGTATATATGTGTATATATATGTATATATATATGTATATATGTATCTATATATATGTATCTATATATTATGTATATAGGTGTATATGTAATATATGCATATGTATATATATATGTAAGTATGTATAAGTATGTATATGCATATATATATATATATATATATATATATATATATATATATATATGTGTGTATGTATATATGTATATTTGTATATGTATATATATGTATATATATATGTAAATATATGTATTTATATGTATTTATATGTATATATATGTATATATATGTATATATATGTATATATGTATATATATGTATATATATGTATATATATGCATATATATATATATAGATAGATAGATAGATAGATAGATAGATAGATAGATGTGTATATATATATGTATGTATATGTATATATATATAGATAGATGTATATATATGCACATATATATATGCATATATATGTATGTATATGTATATGTGTATATATTGTATGTATATATATGTGTATATATGTGTATCTCTCTCTTTCTCTCTCTATGTATGTATATGTATATATATATATATATATATATATATATATATATATATATATGTATGTATTATATATATATATATAAATATATACATATGTATATGTATATGCTTAAAAAATCCTAATTTTAAAACAACAGACAATGTGAAGGCTCTCTTCCGCCGCGGCCGCGCTTATGTCGAAGTCTTTAGCCCAGAAGAAGCCAAAAGAGACCTAGAGAAGGCGGCCCGACTTGACTCTGGTGTTGCCGCAGGATGCAAGAAGCTGCTGACGCAATTGGCCAAAATGGAGAAGGAGAAGACTGCACAAGACAAGAATATATATAGTAAAATGTTCACCTCGTCTTAGTTCACGTACCGAGGGACTAGAGTCTGTGTTCTGGCTTTCATGGTAAAAAAAAATTGTATGAAGTGTTATGTGTGGCGATATATGTCTTTGCAACAAATTGTAATTATGGTTTGGTCGGAAAGAGGAAGAATTGACAGCGGTTGACGTGCTGCTAATTTTCCTCTGTTTATTTATAGTTGATTTGTGTATATGACTATGCACCTGGAAATTGTGTTTATGGCAAGAAGATGCTTTTAACCATCTTCCTGCTACAAGTATATACTGCATTCAAAAAGCATATTTGGTGAATGTTATATGTTGATGATATAGCATTAGGTCACATTTGTGCTCACAAAGCATAAAAAAAAAAAATTTAGAAAGAGGTTCTGCATTTAGGCCTATTGGTCGTAACATATATCCTTTTGTCTTCAAAAAATTAACTTTAGGTAATGTGTGTGTGTGTGTGTGTGTGTGTGTGTGTGTGTGTGTGTGTGTGTGTGTGTGTGTGTGTGTGTGTGTGTACACATGTGTACATGCTTGTGTGCATGGGTGCTTGAGTTGGTGAATGATGCATATGTAAATCCTGATATTCAGTGTCTTTAAATAGTTTTCTAAGAAGCTTGTCCCACACAGTCAAGCCTTGACCGTCAGTCATTTAATGTGATGTAAGAATAACATAGTCATAAGATATATTTACAAAGATTGATATACTAGTGTGTAGGAATATGTTATTATTCATATGATAGAATTCATTTTAACAGTCTTCTAATAAATCAATGGCATAATTATTTTAGCCAATATGAATGGTGTTATTATATTTTATGTGCCAATATTTTACTATATATTGTCATTGTTAATGAACAAAACTTCATTTATTGGTATGTTTTGCAGAGTATGTCAGAGCAATGGAGATTTGCTTTATATTATAGATCCTTAGTTTTTAATGCATTTCCATGTATACATTATGAGTGTAATGAATATTTGAAAGCATAATTTTGTACCTGAAAACACTGTAAACTAATAAAAATAT
>NC_051427.1:3315362-3317862 GCF_015228065.2 Penaeus monodon
AAAAAAAAAATATTTCATTTTTATTTCCCAAACAAAAATTTAACATTTTACCCAATAAAAAAAAAAAATTTTCACCCCCTCAACAGCACTCCCCAAACCTTGGACCAATTTTGCCCATTTTTCCCCCCAAAAAAAAAAACTTGAATTTCCCCCCCCGAAACCCTTCCCCCGACATTTTGGAAATGCCTTTGGGGGCTTGGGGCCCCCCAAAGGTTGGGTGGCCGTGGGAAGTTTTTTTTTGGGGCCTTCCCCTTTTTCTTTTTCCCTTTCTACTTTTAATCATTTTCCCTTCAAAAAAAATTTTAAATAAAAAAATTTAAATAAAAAAAAAATTACTTTTAATAATAAATTATATTTACTTTATCTATTTTTAAATAAATAATAATAAATAAATATTTGTATATATATATATATATATATATATATATATATATTATTTTATTATTTTATATAATCTTTTTTTAAATTATTTATATATATATATTATATATATATTATATATTTTATATTATTATATTTATTTATATATTATATTTATATTATATATATATATATTTTATTATTATATTTTAATATTTAATATATTATAATATATTTCCTATCTATATCTATTATTTTCTTTTTATATATATATATTTAATCTCTCTTTTTATATATCTTTTCTTACATTTTTTCTCTTTTATAATATTATTTTTATTTTCTCTAATATTATATTTTTCTTCATATATCTTTAATATTATTATAATTATATCTATAATATATATATCTTATTATTATATAATATAATTTAAATTATTTTATAATATTAAATTTTTATTTAAATCTATCTTATCTCTCTCATCCCTTTAAACATATCTTATATATTAATATTATCCATATAATACTATTTTTTATATATATTATTACTATCTTCACTATTTTTTTATCTATACTAATATTTATCTAACTTATTTTATAAAATAATATATCTATAATAAAAATTATATATACTCAAAATATTATATATTTTATTTATCTTTTTTAAAATTTTATACTATAAAACACATTTTAATTTAGTATATATATTTCTATGTTAAAATTTTTTGTTTATTATGTATATTTGATTTTATTATATATACTTTATATATATGTAATATATATTATATTATTTTAATTATCTATAATATTTTATAATATATATATATAATAATTTATGTTAAATTATATTTTATATTATCTCTATATTATTTCTATCTTATTATCTAAAATATTATGTATATTTTTATATATATATAATTATTATATATATGTATTCTATATTTATATTTAATATTAAATTTTTCCAAATTTTTTTATATATTTAAAATATATATATATATATTATATATAATAAACATACTACAAAAATACTCATACTATACTACAATACATACTATCATAATAACTACATATACATAATACATATACATACATACACATAACACATTATCCCCCCATATATAATATATAAATAAAATTATATATATATAATTTATTATATATATATCACAATAAAATAACACTATTATATATTAACAAAAAATTAATATATATATATTATATATATATATTATATATAATTTTTAAATTATATTATATATAATTTTTATTATATATATATAATGTTATTATATATATTATTTTTATTTATAAAATATATGTATTTTATTATATTAAAAATTATATCTTAAAATATATTTATTATATAATATTATATAAAATATATTTTAGAGGAAAATGATGGAAAAAGGCGGAAGAAAAGAAATTTTACTTACATCAAATTCAACGTCAACCGTACTTAAAAAGTTCGGGACTACCAGCACTTCCGAACCACTTTGTGCCTTCTTTGTTGCTCTCGAGGGGGAAAACCGTCATTTCCGCTTCTTTATTATTTGTACGTACTGCGGAGGCATGAGATTTTAGATTGTTCACTGCCACACATTTTTATGGCCAGAAAACACAAAGAAATTACTGAATATCAACAACCTGACCCGTTTCAATCCGAAATGCCCCACCCTGCCTAATTTGGAGACCCTTGAGTGATAATGAACGATGACTGAGTATCTAATAGACCTTTAAAAAAAAAAAGGGGGAGGAAAAATTAAAAAGAACTGTAAAATTTAAAACACAGACTTGTGAATACTCGCAAAATGACAACATTATATTACTACTATATATTAAAATAATATATATTATTTTATTATATTATATATAATATATATATTATATATAATATAAACACACATTATATATTATTTATATTTATATAATATATATTTAAAATTATTTTATATATATATTTATATATAATATAATATTATATATATAATAAAAATTTATATTTTATTTTTAATATTTATATATTTCATAAATACATACTACAACATACATATACATCATACAAAAATACATACATACATACTACTACTCAAATATAATATATATTATTATAATTTTAAAATTTTATACATAAATTATCTAT
>NC_051427.1:3323482-3340982 GCF_015228065.2 Penaeus monodon
TTATCTATTATTATATTCTATATTTATCTTTCTTTCTTCTTTTTTTCCTTCTTCTATTCTTTCTTCTGGATTATTACTATATTTTTTACATGTTGTTGTTCTATATATCTTTCTTTGTATATACTATCTATCTTTCTATTACTATGTGTTATTAAGAAAATTATTATGTTTATACTCTTTTATATTATTCTTATTAAAGTCTTAACTGTTCATTTTTTTTTGTGAAGACCTTTTAATAAGAATAATATAAAAGAGTAGTAAACAATAATAATTTTCTTAATAACAGTTGTAATACCAAAGCACTGCCTAGCTATTACAAAGAAAGACTAATGTACACACAAGGCAGTTGTGAAAAAATATGTAATAAATCCAAGAAAGAAAGAAAGAAAGAAGGAAAGAAAGAAGGAACGAAAGAAGGAAAGAAATAAAGAAACGTAACAGACATAACTCTACTTACCAGGGTCCTTGTCCAGCACAGTAGTACAGTGTTCAATGACAGTATAATATTCTCCCTGTAGCAACTGGCACTGCGCATAGTTTAAGAGTAGTGGCATTTTCATTTCATTCAGCTTGTTCCACTCCTCATCATTTGGTTTTTCTCTGGGATGGAGGAGAAGAAGGTTTAGATGAGGAAGTTAGTCTCTGTCTTTCCCACATTCTTATACTTGCCTTATGCTAGCCACCCTTTGCAAAGACCGCCTCACCCTGTACCCTGACAAGATTTTCGTCCATTTCCATGTGCTTACCTGCCCTTCCTGTACAATGATGATTCTGCCTTACCCTTTAACATACCTTCCTCTCCTCTACCTCTTTACACCTAAATATGAAAACCAAGAGGATTTCTAAACTGTCTCATTTTCAGTAAACCCATTTCATATATTGTGAGTTTTTCTACCAGCAATGATAGTGGCAACTACTACTTCACGGCTAACATAAATCCATCTTTACAGAATCACCAGAAAAGGCATAAGCTTGTACTTCTTACAAATTTCTTTTACTTTTTCAGCAATCATCACTTTACATAATTAACTGTGTAATAAAATTAAAAGCATACATATCTCCATACATCACATCCATAGCTGCTATTACATACATCAAAAGAAGTGCCATCACCTTAACATGAGCTGCTCTAATCTGCCGAGGGCTTCAGAATATTTCGTACTTGCTTCTTTGTAGTTACCCTCCTTGTAACGTGTGTTGCCCTCCTCTCTCAGGGACGGGATACTGCTTATTCGCTCACTGTCATTCATGGCCCAAAACTCTTTCTGATATGAATTGGGAGATTCCACCTTGAAGAGATCTAGCAAGGCAAAAAACAAAGATCAGGCTCCTATACATGTTCTACTTAGTGGATGGACATCTTTTGGGGATTAGGAAGGACAAATATTAGGCTCAACCACACCCCTTGTGGATTGGAAGAATAATCCTTTGGCTCTGCTACTTCTTTTGGGGATTGGGAGGGACAAACATGGGCTCTACCAAGTCCTTTAGAATAGAAGGAATTTAAACAAACATAAACTTTACATTATGAACTACATAAACATGGAAAACAAATTCAACTTCCAATTATATAAAAACCCATTTCCAAATGGACACAATAAAACTCTTTCAATATCAAACTTACTTTAGGACAGAACATAAACTCTCTTGCAGACTTAGAATTAGTGGAATACAAAACACAAAATACGAAATGGGCTAAGTGGATACCATAAAGCACACCTACCAATAGTGAAAGTGAGATTCCTTGGTGTCTTCACTAAGTCATCTAAGTCCGCAAATCCTAGGCCTTCTTTGAAGCCCATGCCACAGCAGTGGTGGGGCTTCTTCTCTTTCTTCTGTGGTGTGTCTTTGCTATAAGCATCACGGAGAGTTTTGGACACCAGGGGATAGGAAGTTAATAACTGCAGAAATGGAAGGGAAAGATTAGGGCAAAACAATGACTGAGAGATATCATTCATGCTCAAATGCTCATCTGTGAGAGGGATTCTGCCTTTCTCATTGTCTGTTTCTGTTCTTGATTTTCTCTTCCTTGCTTTATAGACTGATATTCTTTCTCTTTCCTTTTCTCTCTGTATCTTTCATTCTCTCTATCTTTCCCATATCTTCCTCCACCCTGTTATCTATCCTTAGCTATGCATCTCTTCATATCTGTTTCCGGTTCACCCTTCCTCCCTCTAATATTCCCTTCACCCTTCTCACCTTCTCATCCTTCCTATCCCTCTCCTTTCCACTAGTTTTCTCTCCCTTCTAACCTTCTTCACTCCTCCCTTTCTCCTCATTTTACTCTTTCCTTCTCCCATTCTTTCGTTCCTTCCTTTGCTTCCCCTCTCTTCCTTCTCTCATGATCAAACAGAATCACTCACCGACTTATCTACGGTAAAAGCAGCAACTTCCCCGGGCAACATGGTGCGAATGCAAGCTTCCCAGACTTCAAGCTTAAACTTCTTGCCCAGAATAAGTTCCACAGGATTTTTCCAGTCATGGCTGTTATCAATGACCACTGGGGTCTCTTCACATGTTTCGGTTTTCAGGTGAAAAGTGACCTGGCAGGAAAGAAACATGACACATTTAAGGATAAATCTTATCTATATGAATGATAATGAATTTTTCTAATGACCAGTTTGTTTAATTATGTGAGGCCCAACCCAATTCATATTCATATAAACAGACATGCATATACACAGAAATAAATGCATATCTGTCTATCTATCTGAGAGATATACATTTATCTATCTATCTATCTGGTAGATACGCACATCCCGACAGATAGATATATATTTATTTCTGTGCATATGCATGTCTATATAATGAATATTCACTGAATCAGGCCTTGCACAATCTTAACAAATTGGCAATTAGAAAGCATTTGCATTGTCTTCATTGGTCATGAAATGGTTAACTCCCTAAGAATTATGCTTGGAGTGTACAATGTTTGAGAGTTCACCTTTACACCAATACAAAAAGAACTAAGGAGAAGGCATATAGACTGGAAATGGTTGGAAATAATTATGGTTCACAAAAATGACCTTAAAATACTTTTTAAAAATCATATTTCGTGCTTAGATGTCACGGAAAACAATTTTATAACTGGCCTGCCCTATCAAAGTATGACATAAACGTGAGCAGACGTATTCTACAGGTTATCGATAGTCGATATTTGACAATTCATTTACATCAATAAACACAGGTGAAATAAAGCTCTAACCTTCGTCCCATCCAGATAACCAGCATCTCCTTTCCCTGGGTGCACCACCGTCTTTTTAATGAGCTTATCGTCCATCCCAGCCAACGGAATCCCACGGAACGACAGAAGAATTTCCTACGTGCTAGCAGAAGATGCAGGACATTCGGCCGAGATGGGAGCCAGGAACGTAAACATTACCTGTTCGGTCGGATGGTCTTGGCTTCGTTTTGGTGCTTTTACTATTTATTCATCAGTTTCATTGAAAAAATATAATTCTATACTATTTGATATTTTGGTACTTTGATTCTTAGGATTCTTTATTTATCTTTGGTTATGTGATAGAGTTTTGTATATCCATATGTCATTATGATAGGGAATGAGTTTCATTCGGACAAGTTATGTCTAAAATAAGTTTACCTGTCCAGAATATTCTCACTAATTACGGTACATAATAAAGCAATTCCATGACAACGCATGGGGCAGATTTATTTTCGAGCTTTTCTGTAAAAAATGAGCCTTTTGTATATTAATTCACGTACGACAGGCAACAAAATATAAGTATTGTTGAATATATAGTAGACTGACTCGTATATTTATTGCTAGTGTACATTTAGAATCTTTCCTAATATATTTTGAAACTACATAAAAACGAGTCTGTATTCAAAGGAAAAAACACATGCAAAACAAACAAACAAAAAAAGAAAAAGAATCATCTTTGCGTCCGTATCCCTGTCGTAAGTTGTCAAAAAGCTTATACCAAATAAGCGATAAACCTTACTATTATGTTGGTCTGACGTTTAAATGAGTTGTTTGTATCCACAGTGGTGATACATGATAATGAAAAATAAGAGTATATGAAATTTTTTTAAATATATTAATATGTTATATGAAATAACTAAATATTTTATAGCCCGGAAAACCCCTTCAGTAACCTAAACCAATGAAAAAAAAGCAAAACGAGTAATGATAACAACTTCCCATAAATAAAAATATTTCTGATCATCCTTAACACGAAATTCAAACCCACATATAAAATATTTTATCGGGGCAGCAAAAGGTTTGTTGCCGCCTTGACATGGCAACAGTGTCAGAGTGTCAACACGAACCTGCCTGAGAAAGTTTCGCAGCAGCTGTTGGTAAGGCCTCAGGCTTTCCCCCTTTTCTTTCCAAATTTACGCTTCTTCGCCCTTTTTTCCTTCCAAATTTAACGCTTCTTCGCCCGTTCATACGGAGGAAACTTGAGGGTATTAATGTTGCTTCTCCTCAGGTTCTGTACTTTGAGTTAGAACAGTTGCAGAGAAGTGTAGGAGGCGAGTGTCTCATGTATGTTTTTTTTTTTTAACGTGGTTTATATTAGACGACTTTATTGGGTGTTGTTTTACGTTACCGCTACTACAGAGTGTTGTCAGCTGTTACCATTCTTTTCACGAAGAGCAAACTCTTTCCAAACATATTGTAGTGAAAAAACCCATTCCAAAGATGTGTGTTTTTTAAGTTTAAAGGGTAGGCGTATATCTTCATATTTTACCCCGCACTTTGCCTGGTACCGTTTATACCCTTCCCCATTATCGGGGCCAAGTTAGTGCGGCATAGAGGGTTCCGCAGCATGATTCCTACCTATACAAGGAGTAGAGGGTGAGAGGAATCCAGCAGCAAACCACTAGAAAGGGGAAAGGAACAAGGAGGGAGAAGAGAAGAGAAGAAAGAAGGATTTGATAGCCATGATTTTGTAATATTTATTTTTATGATATGATTGTAAAGATGCTCTTAAATGTATCTCAAAGTGAGGCTTTTTTTTTTTCACTGTAGAGTATTCATGTATTCTTAAACATATATACCCCTATAGCCACGTATATCCCAATATGACGAAATGATCCAAAACCAACCATGTATTTTATTTTTGTGCATGTGTGTATCCTCTATATTTACCCCTATCTTTAAACATTTATCTTGATGAATTATGTGATCTGTCTCTGCATATTCTAATACCATTATATAGCTTACTGGGATTACTTTACATCCTACTGGAAATGAAATATGATGTACAGATTTTGACTGGATTTTGAGTAAAACATCCAAAATGCCTCAACAGGAAATATCACAAGGATGGTGGATGAAGCAACTAGGAAGACTCTGGCCTCTATTCCCCTGCTAAGGACGAAGGCCGGCCCCAGAGACAAGGATGCCTGGGTTGTGCGCTTGAAGGAGGAGTATCAGGCTCTCATTAAAGGTAGATCCTAGGGGAGGGTTTCTAGAATGCTGTGTTTAAGATCTTTGGTTGAGGGAAAAAGGTAAATAATGAGAGTAAATATATATATATATATATATATAATATATATATATATAAAATATATATATAATATATAATATATATATATAAATATAATATATATATATATAATATAATATATATATATATATATATAATAGATATATATATAGATATATAATAATTATATATAAAATATAAAATTATATAAAATATATATAATAGTATAATATTATAGATATATATAAAAATATAATTGATATATATATATAATAATATAATATATTTTATAATAATAGATATATAATAATATATATATATTATATATAATATATAAATACTATTATTATATAATATTATATAATATATATATATGATAAGTATATAAATATTTATATAATATATATATATAGTATATAATATTAATTAAAAATTTTTTTTTTTTTTTTTTATATATATAATATATATTTTTTTTTGATATATTTATATAAAAAAAAAAAATGAAAAAAAAAATTTAGTAAATAATATTATTATAATAGATATACTAAAAAATATAATATACTAAAATAAAATTTAATATTATATATATATATATATATATTTATTATAATATATAATATAAATTATATATAGTATATATATATATGTATAATATATATATATATATGTATATATATATATATAGATAGATATATATGTATGTATGTATGTATGTATATATATATATATGTTGTTCTTAGTTTGCGAGCTATTCACAATATTTTATCAGTTCATTTTATATTTCTCTCTCCCTTTTTTTTTTTTAATGAGTCTCATTAGATACTCAGTCATCGTTCATTTACTCACTCAAGGGTCTCCAAATTAGGCAGGGCTGTAGGCACTTCGCAGCTTGAAACGGGTCGGAGTTTGTTGATATGTCACGTAATTTTCTTTGTGATTTCTGTGCCATCAAATGTCGTGGCAGTGAACTGATCTCAATCTCATGCCTCCGCAGTACGTACAGAATAATAAAGAAGCGGACAATGACTGGTTCCGCCTCGAGAGCAACAAAGAAGGCACAAAGTGGTTCGGGAAGTGCTGGTACGTCCATGAACTTTTGAAGTACGAGTTTGACGTTGAATTCGATGTAAGTAATTTTCTCTTTTCTTCTCTACCTTTTCCTATTCATTTTCCTACTCATATATATATATATATATATATATATATATATATATATATATATATATATATATATATTATATATATTATATATATTATATATATATAGATAGATAGATTGATAGATTGATAGATTGAATGATAGATAGATAGATGTAGATATATATATGTATATCTATATGTAATATATTTTTTTGACTTATGCCTTTTATCACTTCACAGATTCCAGTAACGTATCCAGCAACAGCGCCAGAAACCGACACTGTCAAGCTAGAAGGCAGACAGCAAAATGTACAGAGCGGAAGAATTTGCCTCACGGACCACTTAAGCTCTGTGGGGCGCGCAATGTCCCCAAATTCGGCATTGCCCACGCCATGGCTCTAGGGGTAAGGGTGCTGGGGTCTGAGGGGGGACTTCGGAAAGTTTTTTGGTTTTATCTGACGTTGGGAAATGATGATGCTAAGTTGACTCCTTTAAGGTTTGGTCATTTTTGTGCTAGTATGATTTGATGAAAATGATATATATTTTTGTATGTTTATATGTGAAATAGATGAATATTCACTGTTGGTGTAGATAGACTGATCTATATAGGTAACAGACATATTTATATATTAGATATATTTATATATATATATTAGATATCTATATTTTTTTATTACTAAGAGGCTTTCCTTCTCTTTTGAAACAGCTTGGTCCCTGGTTAGCTGTTGAGATACCGGACTTGATCAACAAAGGAAGTGTTGTTTATCAAGAGAAAAAAGCATAGGTTGCCTGAAGTGTTTTTGTTGTCCTTTTGGCAAGTTGTATATTGGAGCAAGTTTACTTTCTTTTTTATTATTATTATTATTAATTGATAGCTTTTATCTCTCTCTCTCTCTCTCTCTCTCTCTCTCTCTCTCTCTCTCTCTCTCTCTCTCTCTCTCTCTCTCTCTCTCTCTCTCTCTCTCTCTCTCTCTCTCTCCCCCTCCCTCCCTCCCTCCCTCCCTCCCTCCCTCCCTCCCCCCTTTCTTTCTTTCTTTTTCATGTTCTCTGAATATAGCTAATGTAAATTTCATAAATGCAGAGGTTTATTAATAGTGTCCTTTGTTAAATTTTATATGTATCATTTTAATAAATTTTTGCATTGTTATTAGATATTTTAAAGATTTTTCCCTTTGCTGAACTTCAGTAAGAGTTTTATGCTCCCAGTCTGTCTTTATCGTACTAAGCAAATAATTAAATGTGTGTGTGTGTGTGCGTGCGTGCGTGCGTGCGTGCGTGTGTGTGTGTGTGCGTGCGTGCGTGCGTGCGTGCGTGTGTGTGTGTGTGCGTGCGTGCGTGCGTGCGTGCGTGTGTGTGTGTGTGTGTGTGTGTGTGTGTGTGTGTGTGTGTGTGTGTGTGTGTGTGTGTGTGTGTGTGAATATATATGTATATATATACTTATATTATATATATATAAAATATATATATATATATATATATATATATATATATATATATATATTTTATATATTATATATATATATTATATATTATAATATATATTATTATATTTATTTTATAGTATATTTTAATATATATTATTATATATAATATATTATATATATATTATATATATATTATATTAATATATATATATAATATATATATATATATATATATATATATATATATATATCTATATAATATATATATTATTATATATATAATTATATATATTATATAATATATTATATATATATATATATATTTATATATATATTAATATTAATATATATCATATCTATATATATAATATTATATCTATATATATATATTTTATTATATATATATATATATATATATATATAAACACAAACACAAACACAGTAACGGTACCCAAAAGGATGAAAAGAGAAACAGCCACAGTAGAAAATGAACTAAACCGTAACGTTTCGAACTCTTCACGAGTTCCTCTTCAGACGAATAAAATCGAAATGGATACAAGGAGAAAATTTTGGCAAGTATATATAGGATAGAGAGACAGGACGAACAAGAGCTGAATCAGGTCTCAGGAGGGTCAAGGTCGAAAGTTCTGGGGAAGGCTTTGCTAACTAACGAGGAGGTAGATCATCCAAGCCCCATTGACCAGCACTCAAGTTGAAATTAGGCTTTTTTCTAATTAAAAGAGATTCTAAACATTTTTCTTTCGTACGAATTGGCTGATTTATGAATGTAATTTAGCGTTTTTTTCCAGTTAAGCCGGTGACCTTCATCCCGTAAATGAACGAAACACGCATTTGATTCTCTAGAAAATCTAACATCACGCTGATGTTCTTTAAATTCTTTTCTCAAAAGCTCTACCGTCTCACCTATGTAAACTTGGGGCAATCTTTACAAGGTATAGTGTAAATACCGGAAAAGTCTCAAGAGCACCGCTAGCCGCATTGGGGTTTTACTAAAGTATTACGCAACGTATTCGGATATGTAAAGACAATGTCAATGCCAGCGCCTTTAAACATGTGCCGTTTTTCATCGAGGGACGGGTTATACGGAACAATTAATAGATTACTGGCACTATCCTGTTGCGAATTAAACGGGAATGAGTAAAAAATTTTCCCCATCTCGCAGATGAGTGTGCCTGATTTAAGAAGAAACGGGGATATCCTAATTTCGAAAAAGTTTCAAAAATGACGTCAAGCTCCCGATCAATAAACTCATTGTCACAGATTCTATATGCCCTAAGAAACATGGACGATCAGATTTCGATGATTTTCTCAGTAAACTCAACAACCTCGCGCGTACTATCAATTTTAAAGTAGAATGGGAAGATTCAGGGATTACCATTTCTCGACTACTGTTATTCAATGTAAATGGCTCCCTTAAATTTTCGGTTTACCGAAAACCCACTCAAACCGCTAATTATCTTCTTTTTTTCTCGAATCACCCTTTATATGTTAAAAAGTCGTGGGTCCTCGTCCATTTTTCTTAGGGCATATAGAATCTGTGACATGAGTTTATTGACGGGAGCTTTGACGTCATTTTTGAAACTTTTTCGAAATTAGGATATCCCCGTTTTTTCTTAAAATCAGGCACACTCATCTGCGAGATGGAAATTTTATACACATTCCCGAAAATCTCAACAGGATAGTGCCAGTAATCTATTAATTTTTCCGTATAACCCGTCCCACGATGAAAAACGGCACATGTTTAAAGGCGCTGGCATTGACATTGTCTTAACATATCCGAATTTCGTTGCGTAATACTTTAGTAAAAAACAATTTCGGCTAGCGGTGCTCTTGAGACTTCTCCCGGTATTTACACTATACCTTGTAAAGATTGCCCCAAGTTTTTTCATAGGTGAGACCGGTAGAGCTTTGGAGAAAAGAATTAAAGAACATCAGCGTGAAGTTAGATTTGCTAGAGAATCAAATGCGTGTTTCGTTCATTTACGGGTGAAGGTCACCGGCTTAACTGGAAAAACGCTAAATTAATTCATAAATCAGCCAATTCGTACGAAAAAAAAATGTTTTGAATCTCTTTTAAATTTGAAAAATGCCTAATTTCAACTTGAGTGTGGTCAATGGGGGTTGGATATCTTACCTCCTCGTTAGTTAGCAAAGACTTCCCAGACTCTTCGATCCTTGACCCTTTCCCGAGACCTATTCAGCTCTTGTTCGTCCCCGTCTCTCTATCACTATATATACTTGCCAAAATTATCTCCTTGTATCCATTTCGATTTTATTCGTCTGAAGAGGAACTCGTGAAGCGTTCGAAACGTCACGGTTTAGTTTCATTTTCTACTGTGGCTTTTCTCTTTTCATATATATATATATATTTTATATAATATATATTATTATATATATATATATATATATATATATTATATATATATATATTATATATTTTTATATATTATATATATGATTTTATATATATATTATTTATATTTTATATTTTATATTTTATATTATTATATTATATATTTTATATATATTATATTTATTATATTATATATATTATTTTATTCTTATATTTTTATATATAATATTTATAATATATTATATATCTTATATATATTATATAATTTTAAAATTTTATATTAATATTACAACCCAAAACATCCCATACCACACACATACACATACTTACTTATTTATATATATATTTGTATGTATATATATGAACACAAACACAAACATACTAATTTGTACACAAAGATTAAAGGAAACACAGCCACAATAAGAAATGAATCTGACTTATCTGTGCATACATATATATACACTGTCTATATGTGTATACATGTGTATGTTGTGTCTCACTGTTTCTTGCATTGCTTTCTATTGCTGATAAAATTACTTATCATCGAATGCACTGCCTGTTCTAATCCATTATTACTAAGTATTGAAATGAGGCAGAAAGATTTCAACTTATTGTGACGTGTTTTTACTCTCCTAATAATAGAAAAATAATTCTGATGATGTGTTAGATATATATAAGGTCAAATCCTTCCATTGTCAGTTGTCATATGACAATAGGAATGATACAGTGCATGGATTGGCTTTAAATCACGTGTTAGTGACAAGGTGAATTGTTACTTCCTGTGAGTGTTATTAGATTTACATTACTTTTGCCAAATAATATGAAATTAAGTGCTTATTCATTCCTTTGTAGTCTAGAAATCATCTAGAAGAAACATAGACCTCCAGAATATATATATATATATATATATATATATATATTATATATATATATATATATATATATACATATATACATATATATAGCATTAAGATTTACGAATGGCCATAAGACATCCATTTTTCCCTAATTTTTCCATTTTTCCCTTGCCAAATAATATGAAATTAAGTGCTTATTCATTCCTTTGTAGTCTAGAAATCATCTAGAAGAAACATAGACCTCCAGAATATATATATATATATATATATATATATATATATATATATATATATATATATATATATATATACATATATACATATATATAGCATTAAGATTTACGAATGGCCATAAGACATCCATTTTTCCCTAAGTAAATGGTATGGAATTTTTTTTTCTTTCTTTTTTTTTGTTATGTGAGAAAATATAAACTTGCAAAGGGTTTCTGATATACATGACTCTGGACTCCCTGCAAGCAATTCTGTATCTTGCATTTCCACGTAGCAGCTTAATTTCCACTGCTGGGCCTTAATTCTTAGTTTATCTTTTTTTGAATCCTTTTTGACAGATCAGACTGAGTGGCTTCGGTCCTTATGTATCTTAGTCAGCATCAGAAGACCCTCATATCTCAAGAACATAAGCCAGAATATCAGCATGGAGGAGTCACTAGTTCCTGATGAAAATCTCTCCATTCTCTTTTCTCGTTTTGACATGGTGGACCATCATGTTCTTATAAGTTCATAGTGGTTCTTGAGACTTTTTCTTTGAAAAACTGCAGTAAAAGGGTTGAGGGATGATTTCATATAAAAAGTTGGCTGTCCTGTTTTATTTCTGTCAACTGTGTCTATTTCCGTGGACTTATTTTCCATTTTGTATGTGTTTGGTTTTGTCTTTTTTTCAGCTCTGTGCACATGTGTGTGTGTGTGGGGGTGGGAGGGGTGCATGTGCACGTGAGAGTGAGGGAGAGGGGGATAGGGAGGGAGAGGCAGAGGGAGAGGGGGATAGGGAGGGAGAGGCAGAGGGAGAGGGGGATAGGGAGGGGGAGGCAGAGGGAGAGGGTGAGGATGAGAGTGTGTGAGGGAGAGAGAGAGAGAGGGTGAGGGTGAAGGAGAGGAAGAGCATGAGGGTGAGGGAGAGAGTGAGATTGAGACAAATTGCAAATATCTGTGGGTGTCCATATGTACACACTTATGTACACATGCATAACAGATCACGAGTAAATGAAAAAACAAGAAGAAAGGACCAGAAAACAAACGTATGGTAAAATATACCTTTATGCTTCTATATTTGAGAAATGAAGAAGTAAAAAATAGTCAAATATCATGAAATAACATTACACAAGGAAATAGAGTGAGAGAGTGAGAAAAAAAATATTACAATAAGCGAGGCCAATTCACAAACAACACCTGCCTGTGGTGTCCAAAATGTTATATGACGGAAAGTAGTTTCTTTGAAAAGCCATTATTACAAACAAGCTAGTTCCTAAATCCTTGCTTTTGCAGCTGTTTAAAAAAAGAAAGTTGTTTAGCAGTGTTCAAAAGGTTGTTATAAAGAAAAGAATGAATGGTAAAATATTTTAGTAAAATTACAAAGAGCAGAAATAGTAAATAAATTATATCACAAGAAATGAATACCCAATAATCAATTAGAAAAAATCAAAATTACCCTACAGAGAAACAGAAATCACATATTTGCACAGAGGGAAATTTACCATCAAAGCATCTATTGAAAAAAAAGAAAAAAGAAGTACATTGTATTGGCTAAATTAGCAAGAACTACAAAATCCAGTCAACTATGCATGCAAATACATAAATTTTTGCTTGCACTCTAAACAGAAATTTCAGTCAAGTACTTCATTTAGGAGTCTTTCTTTCTTTCTCCCTTTTTCAAATGTTATCAAACTCAATACAGTTATTTTCTCGTTTGTGCATGAAGTATAAACAAAATTTTAAATCTACATTTTTTTTTTCTTTTCTGGGGCACTTGCTTCTTAAAGAATTATAGTCAAAAAAAGATCTTACAAAGTACAGGGTCTGAAGTTGACGTAAAAACATGTACCGTTCTGGGAATAAAAACCTCCGCTCTCCATCATTATAAAATGACTGGAAAAAAAATACTACTTTGACTAGCTTAGTTCTCTCAATAAGTCGCACTGAACAGCCTCATTTTAAACGTAACTTTATCAATACTATAAAATAGAATGAAAGAAAAAAAAAATTGAGCACACGTCTGATTTTTTTCACTCGCGCTTAACAATACTCAAAAAGGACTGTACAAAAAAAAAAAAAAAGAAAACACTATCAAAATATGTAAAAACAACCTTCATGGAAGGTAGAAAAATGGTTATCTTGGAAGAAAAATGTAAATACACAAGGCACGTGCTTCGAAATCGAACCCCCAAAAAAGCAAGTGATGTTTCACTTTTCTGTCGTTGACTCGTTTTGTTGTATGAGCAATAACAATTAAAAACAATAATACAGAAAAAGACCTCTTTATCCATTTTGTAGGAACTGGCATAGCTTTCATATATTGTTTTGCATATTCTATTATAAAAAATGATCCGGTTCCAAAGAGTGAAGGACTATTTCTATAAGTTATTCATATCGTACCCTTAGAGATTTTATTCCGTCCCATTCAGCAGAGGCACTGTGGGGATCCTGAAACTATTTGGAGTCCAGCTCAGGCCAGAAATCCTGAAATTTACACCCATCAAATGCACCATTTTCCTAGTCATTCCTGAGTATAAATAACGTAAAATTTGAGATGCTGTGTTTACACCAGAATGTTCTGGTGAGGGGCCTTGGCTGGCTTCTGCATTTATCATTATCATTAATATGAAAAGAACCGAGACTGAGATCATGGTTGGGAACCCTGGGTGCCAACCACTAACAATGTCATTTTTAGTCCTTACAATAAACCACAAGCAATTTTTGAGAAATTATACTAAAACGAGAGGTATCTTTCTTGCATTTAAAAAAGTTCCTTCAGAGATCTTAGTTGATTGAGCAAGCTTAATTGACATTATTTCATATTCTTAGAATCCAAGATAACTTCAGTGAAATATCTAAACTACATGACTTAACCAAATTCTATTAAACAATTCCTTACATAATTTCGTCAAACAAACATTTATTGGGAATTTCTGATGCTTATGTCTAACATATCAGAAGAAAATTTTGGCACTATTTTTTTTGGAAAAAGTATATAATTTCTTAACTCTACTAGAATAGAAACAATTAAATGAGCCTCATAATTGCATTGCTTTTCTATATATACATAAACAATAATAATCATTAAACAAACAAACAAAAAAAAAAAAAATGCTACTCATAAAAAAAAAAAAAAAAATCCTATCTTTAACGCTAATGCCATGATATTGTATATCTTTAAATGCAGGTCATGAAATATAGATGTAATACTGAGGCACCTTGTATGCGTTTACTACTTCTGTTGTCATTATACACAAAAGTATTACCATAGGCCATTAAGAAGTACTGTAACATTGTAAAAGCCATATTAACTATTCTTATTATCAGGGAATCAATAACATCATTAAAATAGATCATGAGAATAGAATCTACGGAAGGCAAAACGGGCTTTACAATAGACTCTATATAGATTCAATTGATATGTTATAACTTCTTCAACACAACGTCATATTGGTGGTTGGGGGGGGGGGGAGGGGGGAATGAAGGTATTAAATATTTTCTATCCATTGAACAGTCGTACCATCATCTTAATATAAACAAATGAAGCACCTACATTTAATGGCTCAGATAAAAAAAAATATGTAACATCAACATCAGTTTGATTCCTGGCGAGGCAGCGCTGAGGGCTGGGCTCCGCGGCCACTCCTCTCCTCCTCTTGAGCTCCTTCGCTCCTGCTTCTCGGCTCCTGCAGCCCCTCGGCCCTCTCGCGGCCTCACTCCTCCGAAGGGCTTCGGCTGGACTTGAGGAAGATGGTGGTGCTGGAGACGGCCCTGCCCGGCGACGGCCGCCCCGAGTCGCGCTCCTCGGAGTCGCGTCCGCTCGAGCACGGCGGCGTCGCCTCCCGGCTCGAGCCCTCGTCGGCGTCGTGGCCGCCCGCCGCGTGCAGGCGCAGCGTGAACGACGCCTCCGCCGTCCTGGGGCTCCCCCCCTCCTCCTCCTCCTTCTCGGGCGAGCTGCCCTCCGGCTCCGGAGACTCCTCGGCCTTCGGGGACGCCTCCTTGCTCGCGCCCTTGCCGGAGTCCTCGCCGTCCTTGGGGCCGGCCTCCTCCTCGCTCGGCGGCGGCGGCGGCTTCTCGTCCTCCTCTGCCCTCTTGTCCGTGTCCTTGTCCTTCTTGTTCTTCTTGGACGTGTTCTTCTTGGCCTCCTGCGACACCGCGGAGGGCCGCAGCCTCCCCGCCCGCCCGCGCTTCATGGTGGCCAGGATGCTCTTCATCTCCTGCACGGCGTCGGCCGGCTTGTCCGTCACCTCGCCCGACGCCTTCTTGCTGCTGTAGCCGAGGCAGAAGGGCTTCGTGGCCTTCAGCTTGACGCCGCCCTGCTTGATCTGGTTGATGAGGTCGTCCATGCCGCCGCCAGGCTTGCTGCCCGAGTCTGCGGGAGGCGGACGGAGGTTAGACCAGGCGCTCGCTCGCTCTCGCTCTTTCTCTCGCTCTCGCTCTCGCTCTCTCTCGCTCTCTCTTTCTCTCTCTCTCTCTCTCTCTCTCTCTCTCTCTCTCTTCCTCTCTCTCTCTCTCTCTCTCTCTCTCTCCTCTCTCTCTCTCTCTCTCTCTCTCTCTCTCCTCCCTCTCTCTCTCTCTCTCCCTCTCTCTCTCTCTCACACACACACACACATTCCTTATTTATACCCTAAAAGGCCCTCCCCCCAAAAGCCCCTCCCCCTAAAAGCCCCTCCCCCCAAAAGCCCGCCTTTCCCCGCCCGCCCACCTACCTGGCCCGTCCGCCTCCTTCTTGCTCTTGGAGACCCCGATCATGGTCGCCAACGTTGCTACGGGGTTCACAGGCGGAGGTGGAGGGGGAGGTGGAGGAGGCGGGAGATGGCCGTTGCCTGAGGAAGGTGGAGGAGGTGGAGGAGGAGGAGGAGGAACTCCAACGCCAGGAGGAGGTGGAGGTGGAGGGGGAGGAGGTGCCCCGCCACAAGGAGGAGGTGGGGGAGGAGGAGGAGGGGGAGCCCCAGGCTGGCACTCGAATTTGGCGGAGGTTCGGCACCGCGCGGGAGATTCGCGGCCGCCAGAGGGTCCATTGAGGTGGCTGGAGGAGGACGTCTGCGCCTGCCTCAGGGATTTGATTTCCCGCTGCTGGTCCTCCACTGCAATGGGAGATGCGAGTGAGGGGAAAAACTGCGATAAATGGGGGAGATAATGATATAATGTAGCAATATACAAAGGTGGACTGAATTTTGAATTGGCGATTTTTGGAGGGAGTGAAGGCGAAGAGATGATAGAAAGATAGATAGAAAGAGAGCGAGGGAGCGAGAGGGAGGGAGGGACAGAGAGAGAGAGAGAGAGAGAGAGAGAGAGAGAGAGAGAGAGAGAGAGAGAGAGAGAGAGAGAGAGAGAGAGAGAGAGAGAGAGAGAGAGAGAGAGAGAGAGAGAGAGAGAGAGAGAGAGAGAGAGAGAGAGAGAGAGACAGACCGACAGAGAAGCTGACGAAAAAAAAAGAAAAGAAAAAAGTAGCAGACAAAATTTTAGAAAAAGAAAAAAAAGGGTCGCCATATGTCCAACCTTCCTTCTGGAGTTTCTCCCCGAGTGCCGTGGCATCCATGGCCTTCCTCTCCTGCGTCCTGACCTCCTCCTCCAGCAGCATGACGCGCTCCTTCAGCAGGTCGACTTCAGCGGCCTTCTCTCCTGTCTCGTACGACTGCAGCTTTGCCTGCGGGAAGGCGGAGAGTCGCAATATCGGGGTTTTACTGATTTTGAATGGAGGGAAGAGAGAGAAAAAGTAGAGGCGGATAATGGGTCTTCTAAATTGATTTTTTTTTTAACACTTTGATTTGTGGATCGAAACACGTAGACTGGCGATTCTGGGATATATATCCATATCTGTCTATCTATCTATCTATCTATCTATATAACTAAAGAAGAAAATCAGTAATCAATAATGATGAAAAAATGAATAACAATAAAGTGAAACAAAGGTTAAAAGGCCGATCCTTTAGCTGCTTCTGTTCCATTTTCTTCTCTGCCTATTTGGATTTCGGCTTTTTCCACCATCTGCGATTTTTTGGGGTCGTTTCCCCCCATCAGTATGTATATATATATATA
>NC_051427.1:3343583-3348583 GCF_015228065.2 Penaeus monodon
GCATGTGCTGCATCTGCTGACCCGCCTCGTCGAGCTGCCTCCGGGCGTCGAGCAGCTCCTCCTGCGCCTCGAACTCGTCCTGCTTGGCTTTGTTCGCCTCCGCCGTCAGGCTCGCCACGTCCACCTCCAGCGCTGCGGGAGGAGGAGGAGGAGGCAGAGGGAGAGAGTCAGTTGGGCGGCGAAAAAAACGACAAATGAATAACTGTGATGGAGGGGAAGATGGTTAAAGTTAGAGACAAACAACAACAGTGCGGGACGGGGAGATAGTTTAGTTGAACGAGAACAATAACAGCAACAGAAAGTGTCGGAGACAAAGTCATACAAAAAAATCAACAACAAAACACCAACAGCAAAAGTATATGAGAGATAGATAGAGAGATAGAGAGATAGATAGATAGAGAGAGTGAAAGAGAGAGAGAGTGAGAGAGTGAGAGAGTGAGAGAGAGAGAGAGAGAGAGAGGAGAGAGAGAGAGAGAGAGAGAGAGAGAGAGAGAGAGAGAGAGAGAGAGAGAGAGAGAGAGAGAGAGAGAGAGAGAGAGAGAGAGAGAGAGAGAGAGAGAGAGAGAGAGAGAGAGAGAGGATGATGATGATGAAGTCAACAAAAACAACAAAACCAACAAAAAAACAACACCGGAAGAAGCAGGAAAGGGAGGGGGAGACGGCCAGCCAGCCGAGCAGAAAGAATGAATGGAGATAGAAGAGCCTCACAAAAGCACAACAGATGAACAAGAAAGAGTCACACAACAACAACAAAAGCAACAATGGAGCAAGACATACGCAGTCACGCAGCAACAACCTAATAGCAGACACAGCGATGCTTGATCTCACAACTACAAGCATTTTAACAGTTATTACCATACTACTGCTGTTGCTATTACTGCTAACTTCATCGTTACCAACACTATCGGTATTACTACTACAACTACTTCTACTACTATTACTCCTACAGCTGCTACTACTGCTACTACTACTACATCTACTACTATAGCTGCTACTAATACCTAATAACATCATGAGCATCACTGTTACCACTTCGCTAACTACTATTGCTAATACTACCATTTCCGTTGCTACCACTGCAACTACCACTACCTCCACTACTCCTACCACGTCAGCTACAACAACAACAACAACAACAACAGATGCCACAAAAACACTACCACCAGCAACAACAACATATGCAACAAAAACACCAATAATAACAACAACAACAACAAAAACAACAAGAAAAACAACAACAGCCCCAACTAGCCCTGCTACTAATACCATTACTACAACACCTAATTTTACAACAACGCTTACTACAACCACAACTACTACAACTCCAACTTATGCACACTAAATCCTGACTTCATTCACGGCACACCTTTACCCCCCCCCTTACACACACACACACACACACACACACACACACACACACACACACACACACACACACACACACACACACACACACACACACACACACACACACACACACCTTAGTCCCTCCGAGTTTTAATACCAATAGCACAGCCATACCATCACACGCACGGCGATAACGTCAAACCATCACCATTAACGAGAATGAAAAATAATAATAACACCAACAACAAAACAGGTGATAAAAGCGGCGCGAAAGATACTAAAAAGAAATAAATAAATAAAAAAAAAGGTAGGAAAAAGATCACATTCAATATGCAACAACTGCGATGGATGGCAATTGCAAATATTGAAAGGCATGACGATAACGCGAGACGCAACGGTTATATGCAGGCGAGATTCGGGCTGGAAGGGAATGTAGAAAAAGGAGGGTGATAAAGGAAGGGAGGAAGGAAGGAAGGAAGGAAGATGGAGGAGGGAAGGAGGAGGAGGAAAAGGAGGAGGAGAAGGAGGAGGAGAAGGAGGAGGAGAAGGAGGAGGAGGAGGAGGAGGAGGAGGAGGAGGGAGGATGGAGGGGGGGAGGGGGAGGAGGAGGAGGAGGAGGCAGGGGGAGGGGGGACGAGAAGGAGGAGGAGGAGAAGGAGGAGGGGGAGGGAGGAGGAGGAGGAGAGGAAAGAGGAGGAGGAGAAAAGGACAGATAGAAAAGTAAAGGAAAGTAAAAAAAGTGAGAGAGAGAGAGCGAGAGAAAGAAAGAAAGAGAAAGAAAGAGCGAGAGAGAGAGAGAGAGAGAGAAAGCGAGAGAGAGAGAGAGAAAGAGAGAGAAAGAAGAAAAGAGGGAGAAGAAGAAAAGAAGCGAAAGAGCGAGAGAGAAAGAGAGCGAAAGAGAGTACTCGCTTATATTTAAAGATGTCCTAACTCTCTCCCTGTTAGTCTGGCGTCCGTCCACAGTACTGGCGGCGAGTGACCCGAAGACCTCTATTATAGAGGAGTCTTTTGAATGTTTTTTGTTTTTTTTGTTTTTACCCCTGCGTCTCACTGCTTGTTGTTTGTTTGTTTGGGTGAGTCCTGGTTCGTTTGTCGCTGTTTGAGTGTTTATTGTTTGTTTGGGTGAGTCCTGGTTTGTTTGTCTCTTGTAATTGTTATTGTCTTGATTAGCCAATGGTTTTATCCGATTTTATCCTATTGATTATCCCTTTCTTGTCCTTTTTAAATGTCCGACGGCTGTCTAATTGCCGGCTGTCACCTGTCGTATTGGGAGAGGCAGGTGTGCTTTCAGTCTTTGCTTCCTCTGTCTGTCTGGGTGTCTGCTTGTTTGTCTGTCTGTCTGTCTACCGGTCGCCCTGCCTGCCAGCCTGCCTGCCTGCCTGCCTGCCTGCCTGCCTGCCTGCCTGCCTGCCTGCCTGCCCTGCCTGCCTGCCTGCCTGCCTGCCTGCCTGCCTACCTGCTTGCTTGTCTGTCTGTCTGTCTCTCTGCCTGCCTGCCTGTCTGCCTGTCATCTTCTTCTTCATCTCTTTCCCCTGTTCTACCTTTGATCTCTTGGGAAACCCGGGGGGGGGAAAGGGGGGGGGGGGAAGGGTGGGGGGAAAGGGGGAAGGGGGGGGGGGAGGGGGGGGGGAAAAGGGGAAAAAAGGCGGGGGGGCGTTGGAAATTTCGGTTTTTAAAAGGTGTCCTAACCTCCTTTTCCCTGTGGTTCCGGCCCTTTTCCGTCCCGTCCTGGCCCCCGCCGGTGCCCCGGCCCCTTATGGGGTCTTTGAAGTTTTTGTTTTTTTTGTTTTACCCCTCCCTCCCTTCCCTGGCTTTTTCTTTTTTTTGGGGGTTTATCCTTTCCCCTTTTCTTTTTTTTTTGTTTTTGGGGGCCCCCTTTTGTTTGTCCCCTTTAATTTTTTCTTCCCTTTTTCCCTTTTTCCTTTTTCCCTTTTCTTTCCTTTTTTTCCCCTTTCTTTCCCTCCTTTTATTAACTCTTCTTCTTTTTTCCCCTTTTCTTCTCCTTCTCTTTTTTCTTTCTTTTCTCCCTTCGCCCTATTTTCCCACTCCACTCCTTTCTCCTCCTCCTCCTTCTTCCTCTTTTCCTCTCCTTTTGGGGGGGGGTTGGGGGGGGGGGGGTGTTTCCTGGGGGGGGAGGCAGGTGGTGGGGGCCCCGGGAGGGGTTGGGGCCGGGGTGGGGGGAAAATTTTTGGGGGGAACCAAAAAGGGGCCCCCGGGGGGAGGAAAGGGGAGGAAACCAAATTTTTTTAAAAATTTTTTAAATTTTTTTTTTTTTTTTTTTTTTTAAAGAAATTTTTCCCCCAAGGGAGGAAGGGGGGAGGGGAGGAGGGGGGAGAGGGAGGGAGGGGGGGGGAAAGGAAGAGGGGAAAGGGAAGAGAAAAGAGAAGAGAGAGAGAGAAGAGGGGAGAGAGGGAGAGAGGGGAAAACGGGGAGGGGAGGGAGAGGGGGGAAGGGAGAGAGAAGGAGACGAGAGAGAGAGAGGGGGGAAAAAGGAGGGGGAGGGGAGGGGGAGGGGGAGAGGGGGGAGAGAAAAGAGAAGGAGAAAAGGGAGAGGGGGATGGGGAGGGGGAAAGGGAGAGGAAGAAAAAAGAGAGGGGGGAGAAAAAAAGAGAGGAGAAAAAGAAAGATGGAGAAAGAGAGAGAGAAAGGAGAGAGAAAGAGAAAAAAAAAGGAGAGGAGAAAGACGAGAGAAAAGGAGAAAAAAGAGAGAAAAAAAGAGAAAAAAGAGGAAAGAGGAGAGGAGGGGGGAAAAAGAGGAAGGGGGGAAGGAGAGAGAGAGAGAGAGGAGAGAGTGGAGGGGGGGGGGGAGGAGGAAAAGGAGAAAACGAGAGGGAGGGAAAAGGGGAGCGGGCCGAGGGATTTTTTGAGATGAAAAAAAAGGGGAAAAAGAGAGGGGAGAAAGAAGAGAGAGAGAGAGAGGAAAGGGAAAAAGAGAGAGAGAGAGGAGGAGAGAGAGAGAGAGAGAGAGAGAAAAAGGGGGAGAGGAAGAGTGGAGGGAGGAAAAAGGGAAAAGAGAGAGGGGGGAGAGGAAAAGAAGAGGGGAAAGAAGAAAGAGAGGGGAAAGAGAAGAAAGAGAAGAGAAAGAGGGGGAGAAAAAAAGAGGAGAAAGAGAAAAAAAAAGAGAAAGAAAAAAGAGGGAGGGGAAGGAGAGAGAGGGGAGGGAGGGGAAGAGGGGGGAGAGAGAGGGGAGGATAGAAAAGGAAGAGAGAGAGAAAAGGAGAGAGGAGGGAGGGGACGAGGAGAGAGGAGAAAAGGGAGAGAAAAGAGAGAGAGAGGAGAGAGAAAGAGAGGGGGGAAAAGGGAAAAAGGAGGAGAGAGAAAAAGGGAAAGAGAGAGAAAAAGAGGAAAAAGAGAGGGGAAAGAGGGGGGGAGAGAGAGAGAGAGAGGGGGGGAAAGAGAGAGAAGAGAAGGAGAGGGGAAAAGGAGAGGGGAAAAAGAGGGGGGAGGAGGAGAGAAAGAGAGGAGAAAAAGAGGGGAGAGAGGGGGAGAGAAAGAGCGAGGAGAAAGATGGGGGAGAAAAAAGGAAAAGGGGAAAAGAGAGAGGGGAAGAGAAAAGATGAAAAAAGAAAGAGAGGAAAAAAGAAAAGGGGGAAAGAGGGGGAAAGAAAAAGAGAAAAAGAGAAAAAAAGAGGGAAAAGGGGAAAAAGGGAGAG
>NC_051427.1:3356960-3386912 GCF_015228065.2 Penaeus monodon
GCAAAACAAAAAAATAAATTTTAAACGGGGGCCCCAAAAAGGGTACCTCTTTGGATTATGAAAAAAATCTATAATAATGTAAGGGGGAAAAAAACCGGGATAAAATATTATATTAAAAACCAAAACTTAAATTCCTTAAAACCCTCAAAATTTATTGTTTAAAAAAATTTTGTTAAATGATTTTTAAAAAAATGTTTATTAAATTAAAATTTTTTAGGTGAAAGTTTTTTACCGGGGTAATTTAAATTTTTAAAATTTTTTTTTTTATTGTTTATTTAAAAAAGGATGAAAAGGGAAACGGGTGTTTTTGGGTGGTTTTGAATTTATTTTTTATATAAAAAATAATAAAAAAAAAAGGGTTTTGGGTTGTTTGTGGTTTTTATGTATATAATTATATTAATTAATATATATATAAATATATATATATATAATATATAAAATATTATTTATAGAATATTGTACTTATGTATAATTTTTATGTCTCTAATTATATATATATATTATTATTTTATTATATATATATTATTATATATATATTTGTATATTTTATATATAATAATATTTTATATATATTTTATTAATTTTATATAATTTTTTTTATATTATATATTTATATATATAATAATATTATAATTTAAAAATTATATATATTTTTAATTTTTATATATATATATGTATATATATTATTTTTAAATTATAAAATAATTAAAAAAAAAAAAAAAAAATTAAAATATATTTATAAAATATTTATATTTTTATAAAATTAATATTTATATATAATATATTTTAATTATATTATTACTATATAAAATTTTAATATATCATATATATTATATTTATAATTTTAATATATATATATATAAAATTTATAGTATTTATATATATATATATATATCTATATATATATTTATATATATTGTTGTTGTGGTGTGTTTGTGTGTGTGTGTGGGGTGTGTGTGTACTATGAATAAAATTATGTTTTAAATATCATACACTACACACACACATTATATACATATAGGGTATATTGTAATGTTGTACCTTGTGTGTGTGTGTAGGTAGGAGAATAGAAAATAGAAAATAAGAGAGAGGAGAAAGAGGTTGCAAAGTAAAGATAATCACAATCTTATCTTTGTTATCCGAAATTTTTTTTCCGAACTACATTTCAAGACTATTTTTTTTTCACTCTTCGCCTAAACCGCTTATTACACAAAATACACAAAACCACAACTTTTCCCATTTTTAAAATATCTGTTCCCCACTTTTTCACGCATGAAATTACTGATAAAAATTACTTTTTTCTTAATTTTTTTCTCTTTTATACTGGTAGTAAATGAATTTATAGGGCTGTGATCGCAGATTCACGCCTTTTTACACTGAAGTGGAGAATGGGGCAAATACACAAACACCACACACATACACCTCTCTCTCTCTCTCTCTCTCTCTCTCTCTCTCTCTCTCTCTCTCTATATATATATATAATATATATATTATATATTTTAATATATATATATATGCATAAAACATATATTTTGTGTATAAAATATAAATATATATATATATATTTATATATATATATAATATAAAATTATGTATATATATGTAATGAAATGCATTATTTTAGGGAGTATTATTTAATATAATATATTAATATTTTATTTTGTAGGGTTGTTTGTATATATATATCATTATTCCTTTTACAATAGTTCCCTTATGGGCAAGACCACCAGACACAAACATAACAGATCCACAATCACAGTCAATAAAACCGTATGATCCGAGACATGATTGATTAAATTATTTAAAATTATCTGCCGTGTGGGACAGCAAAGGTCATTAGGGGCAAATCCCTTGTAAATGAATATAAAAATATTTAAAATTTTAAAAAATCTACAAAAAATATCTTAAAAATCAATAAAATATTTAAAAATCAAGCAAAATATTATGCCTGTGTATAGAATTATTGAAATAAACGGCACAATTGATTTTATTGAAAATATAGGGTTTTTGGGCCCGAGAATTTGCACATTTTTCCACTACATTTGCGATTGTTAAGGGCTTTTTGGAAATCCCTCACAAAGGGGTTTCACTTTTACCACCCATGGGCCCATGAGTCTTCTTGTGTCCCCGATTCTTAGTCGTTTAATGAAACTTCCACTTTTGGGTTGGGTAATGGTGCTAGAAAAACCCACTGCCAAGGTCATCTCTAATCTTTTCGCAGTTTATTTCTGGAGGTTTGCCTCCTTTTTTCCTTCCATTTATCGCGAAGACAACTCCGATGCGGGGGTTTCAGGTCGGTGTTGGGAGGGGAAAAACGAGCATCAGAAGGCTGGGGCGGCAGCTGCCTTGGCCTTTTGATCGCTGGGCTCTTTCCCACGGGAAACAATATGCCTGGCCCCCCAACCCCGGTTATTTTTTATTTTTTTGACATAAGTGCAACCCAAATTTTAAAACCTCCCCACTCCCTGGATTTGTTAGTTTAACCTCTTGTTTTCTTGAAAGGGCCCCTTTTTAACCGTCAAAAAAAATTCCCCAATAAAAAAGGGTTTTCATAAGATCTCAAAGTCATCTTCCCTGCTGAAAGGGTGGCATGAAAACTTTTTGGCAGTGAAATCGGGGCTGCTAGAGAAAGACTGCCAAAATGCAGTTTTCCTTCTGTCACGGGCTGCAAAGCCCCCCTTTTTTCAGATTTTGAACCCCCTTGTAAAAATTTGCATCTGATCCTTGGTACTTAAAAATGCTAAAGAAACTCTTTCTGATTTTCTGCTTCGGATCTCCCCCCTTTCCCAATTCCGCCCAAAATTCCAGCTCGATTTGTTTAGCCCAAAGGGGGAAATTTGGGGAATTCCAACGCCAAAACCTTAGTGGATTTAAAATATTTCTTCTAAAAGTTTCCCTCATTCTCCTCCCAAAAGGATGGGCCCTATCCTCAAGGGGTTAAAAAACCAAATCTGGATATAGGAGATCCCGGAATCCTTTGTAGTCTCGTGTAGTAAATGGGTTCATTTAGCCCCCGGTGTAAAAAAAGGGGTGGTTCCCCCAATCTCAGATCCCGGGACCCACGGGTTTAAGCCCTTTGAAACCCCCAGTACAGTTTCTGAGAGCTTCATTGTGAACCGAGTCCAACATCCGGAAACAGGGGGGGTTTTGGCAGAGAAAAAGCTTCCCCTCAATAGTAAACCCTTATCCCAATAAGCGCTCGGTAAACCCGGGAAGCGTTGGGGCGTCTGCCCCCAAAGATAAATGTAAAAGGGGAACCCCGAAAAAAATTTAAGTGTTTTGGTAGCCTTCACTTTTAAACCTGTTTGATGTGGGGAAACCCCCTGTAAGCCTTGGTCAAAATTAGCCCCAAAGTCTTCACCTCTTGGACAAATTGCGGGGTCTGCTCCAAAAATAGGGGGAAAGGATGGAATTTTCCCCTCTTTTATGCAAATGTAAAAGCCAGGGTTTTTTTGCTTGGAAAAAATTTTTAACCCATGATATTTGCCCACTGTACAACCTGTTTTAAATTGCAGTTTTCCTGCGCCTTTGCCATCCTGAAAGGGGTTTCCCTCCTGGGGCAGTACAGTGAAAAAAGTCATAAAAATAAAATTTAAAAATAAAGACAGCCCTTGGAAAAACCCTTTTATGATGTCATTTATAGCATGGCAAACGGGTCCACTTAAGACATTTCCCATGGGGGCCCCCTTCCAGCTGATCTTCCGGGTTAGAGAAACTTTTTCCCTTCCCCAAAAACCCCTAACTTCCTGTCAGCAAGGAAGCTTTGTATGGGGGTAGGTAATGCTCCTTTTAAAACCCAATTTCATACAGCTTAAGAGTATGCCATTTTCCCAAAAGTTTTAATCGAAGCCTTTTAAAGGTAAAAAGAAGATTGTTATCAGGGTGAGTCGCTGTGCGAAGGAATTCTTATACCATTTTTCCCCCCTCACAAGTGCTCTGGGGTCCGATCTCAATTTTCAAAAGCCTATCGTTTTGGGGGTTTAAACTTTTTTTTTTCTTTTCTAGCACCAGGCCCAACCGGGAAATTTGGGCCCCTTTTTTCTCCATCACTTGCAAAATGCACGGGTGAGGGAAATTGGTCCGAAATTTCCTGGTTTTGGAAGCATTTTTTTCCAGGTTTGGGAAACAGGATTGATTATGCTTCCCCCCATGGAGGGCACTGTCCCCTCCCCATAGATCCTATTAAATAGGCCCAAACCGGAAAACTTCTGGGATTTCTCTAGTAAGTGAAAAATATAAATTTGGAAATGGAATATCGTCATTTCCCCGGGGGGCAGTCTTCGGCGAGCTGAAAAGCAGAGTCCATCCCCCTTGGGCGAAAAATGGGCAAGTTGTATGGAATTTTTCTGCTCCAGTCCTACGGAAAAACAACACTAGGTGTTTTTTCCTTTCCCCGCCCGAAGAGTGGAGAATCGAGCAGTGAAAGATGCTAAAGAGGAGATCTCTCCATGGTTTTTAGCTACTCATTTGCAACATCTTTTTTTCGGGGAAATAAATTTTATGCCTCTATCTTCAAAAGGCAGGATGTGACAGGGATATGTTTCTTTCCGGGGGATCTTACGCACCTTGTCCCATACCCAGGGCTAAGGGGGCCCCAATTAATCGAGGAGAAATACTGTCCCCCACGACTTTCCGTCTAGCCTCTTTAGCATGCGCCTGGCCTTGGTTTGGGGTCTTCTTGTAATTGATAAAGGGTAAAATCCACCCTTAAATGCAGCTTTTCTTACTATGACTGCTTTTTGGCATTCATCAGACCACCATGGTACGGGGAGTCGCCGGTAAGGGCCCCGCTACTTTTGGGAATTTGGATCCCTTCTGCTGAAAGGGGAAATTCGTGTGTGAAGTGATTAACAGCACCTTGAAAAACATTTGGAAAACCCTTACAGTCCTTGAAATACGGCATTTTTGATCTAAAAAGTTTCCCAGCCCCGCTTTTTTAAAGTCGCCATCTCTCACCCATTGGGGCGGGAATCCCTTTTTCACCTCCCCCAAAAATTTTTGGGAAAGTGGTCGTTTTCCATGAAATTTTCCCATGACCTGCCAATGAAGTTAAACTGTGAATCGGTTGAGCCTTTGATAGGTCTATATTGGGAATTCCCATTTTTAAATTTTGGGAAAATTTTGGGGGGAGGGGTCCTTTTTCAGAAAAACTGCATCTACTCTTAAAAAACAAGGACTAAAAGGGCCCTTTCCCTGGGGGGGTTTGCACAAGTGTCTCCTCACAGGGGGAACCCGACCTTTGGGAAATCTCCAAGAGTAGAAAGGTGTGGCAACGGGCCCAAGTAGATCTTAAAAATCATTAATGTTCAGATTATCTGGGGAAGGTAAATGGATGAAACAGTGTAAGGCCCGTGTCAACCCTTTTCTCACACCCTTTAAACCTGCAGTTTTTTGTTGCGGGGGGGAATGGCCGGGAAGGGAATAACTTGACATCCCAAATTCTGCTACTCCCCCCTGAGGTCCATTGAAAAAGGTTTCCCAAATAATGGCTTGAATTTGGAATCCTCTCAGGGAAATGGGACGTTTTTCCCCTGGCCCAAAATTCTTGTAGGCATACATAAACTTTTTACTTGAACTTCGATGTTGCATTCTTCCCATTTTCATGAACCCCCTGACATTTCCTTTTGGTTTTACGGATCTTCCTTTACTTTTTTTCTTCAAAAGGTTTTTTGGCCCCCCCACCTTGGGGCCCCAGTTTTTCCCTCAAAACCTTTATTTAATGCCCCTTTTTTCCAGGATCCTGGGAGTCCCTTTTTTTAATGTTGTTTTCCCTGGGGAACCTATTTCCCCACGGGTTTTCCCCTTGGACAGGTTCAGGTTTCTTTGCCTGGGCAAAAGGGAAGGATTTACCCTTTTGGGCTTCATTCTGCCCTACAGGGGAAACGCCCCTGTGGATTTTTTGTGGCAGCTGGATCTTTGGGGACGGGTTTTCAGGTTTCCCTTTTGGGCCGGGGAAAAGGCGTGCCTGAGCCTTTACTTCAGGGCATTCTGCCAAAGCAGTAGAGGTCCCTGGGGGATTTTGGGGGGCAGGGGAGCTGTCCCCGTTGAGGCCCCCTGGAGCCTTGCCTATGGCTCCAAAGCCCTTACTTTGGGGGAGGAGTCCCCCCCTAAATAGCCCTTCCCTCCTACTCCTTTTTCTGGTGGAAAAACTCCCCAAAAGGCGGGGGCCAAAATTTGGGACTAAATTTAGGGGAAGGGGAAAGGTGTGTGGTGTAAGAAGCACCGGAGGGAAAGGGGTTGGGTAGGAAGGGGGAGGGGCTAGAACCGAAGAAAAGGGCCCTTTACCTGGTTGTGAAAAACAGCTCATGGGAAAGTCGCTTTGCCTCTGGAAAAAAAATTTTTTCCCCTTGCTCCTTATTCCCAAATACTTCCTTTTAAAATTTGTCCCTTTTTACTTTGGGTTTTGGGAAAAAAGTTTCATGACTTCATTGCAGTGGGGCAGCATTTTGGACAATTGTCATCTCCTTGATGCCCTGTTTGAAACCACACTTTACAAATACTTTTTTTTTGGCCATTTTTTTTAAAAAGGGCAAATTTTGGCTCATCCCCAAACCCGGGGCAGTGGAACACCGCATGGGGTTTGGGGCACATATGGTTTTTAACCTTGAGGGTACCACCCAAATTTTAACTGAATCTGGAAGGCCTAATTTTTTAAAAAGTTAGAAAAGAGCTGGTGTCGACTTTTCCCAAACCCCATAAACCCTTTTTTCCCCTAAAACTTTTTAAACTTCCACTATTAAAGTTCTTTTTTTTTCTTCTAACATTTTTCTCCTCAAAAATCCTCATCGGTCTGGGGAAAAGAAAAATTCCCTTACACTGTTGTTTTGATTGATTAAATTTTTTAAAAATTTTACCCTCCCGCGTAAACCGTTTAAGGGGTTCCTTAGGGGGCGAATACCTTTTTAAAACAGAAATATTAAAATTTTTAAAAAATTTTAAAAAAATCTGTCAATAGTATCTTAAAAAATAACAATAAACAAATTAAAAAAAAAAGCATAAATTTTATACTCTAAGTGTATAAAATTATTGCATAAACATTATGCAAAATTAAAATTTTTATTTAAAAATATTATCTCCAAAGGGAAACCCTAATAAGACCCTCTATGTCACAACCCCTCCCCCAATACATTTTTCAGTGTATATGGGGGGAAAAGGTAAAAATACGCCCTTTGGTCTGAAATTTTTTGCACATTTTTCCACTACATGGGGTTTGGGTTAAGGGCCCTTGGAAACCCCTCAAAAAGGGCCTGTTTTTCCCAAAAATCATCGGCCCTGAGCCCAATCTTGGGGTCCCCGGGTTTCCTTACCTTGTTAATGCACTTCCATTTTTTCGGTTGGGATGGATCTAGTCCCCAACCCCAAAGGTCTCTCTAATCTCCCCGCATTTTTATTTCTGGAAAATATCCTCCATTGTTCCTTCCTTTTTATCGCGAAACAACTCCTGATGTTTGGGTTTTTCGGGTGGGTTTGGGGTGGGAGAGGAAAACGAGCATCACAAGGCTGAGCGGCAAACTACCTTGGCCTTCTGATCGCTCGTCATTCCCCCTGACACCAACATTTCGCTTTCACCCAACACAGAGTTTCTTTTTACGTTTGGGCATCAAATGCAAGCCAATCTTGGGGAAACCCCCCCTCACTACTGGATTTGATTGATTTTTTAAACTCTTGATTGCTTGCAAGGGACACGAGAGTCCCCAAAAATCACAATAGAATGGTTCATAAAATCCTAGTCATCTTAACTTCCCGGGAAAGGGTGGCATGTACCCCTGGGAAATGAAAATCGGGGGGGCTAGAAAAGACTGCCAGATGCATCCCTTTCCCTTTTGCTCACTGCTGCAAAGCCCCCACCCTTTTCCCGATTTCGGAAACCCTCTGTATATATTGCGTCGATCCTTGGTACTTAGAAATGTGCTGAAGAAATCTCTTTTCTGACCCTTTTGCTTCAGATCTCTCCCCTTCCCAAATTTGACCAAAACCAGTCAAAATTGATTAGTCCCAAAGGGGGGAAATTGGGGGGAAATTTCCAAAAGCCAGAACCTTAGGAACCCTTTAAATTTAAATTTTTCTACAGGGTTCCTCAAATTTTCCTACCCTTTGGGTCGGCTACCTCAAGGGGGGTTTAAAAACCCAATTTTGGATGTAGGAGATCCCGGAAACCCTTTTTAGTCTCGTAAGTAAATCAGGTTCATGTAGTCCCCCGGGGTTTTAAAGAAAGGGGGGTTTTTCCACTCTCACATCCCGGGGCCCCCACGGTGAAGGGCCTTAAAGCCCCCGTACAGATTCGAGAGCTTCATTATGAACCGAGTCCAACATCCCCGGGAACAGTGAGAGTTCAGATGATAACTTCACAACCCTATCCCCAAACTTACTCCAAAAAAGCGCTCGGTAAAACCGTAGAAGGTTGTGCTCTGCACCCCAAGTAAATGTGGGAAAAAAACCCGCAAAAAACTAAATGGTTTTGTTTGCCTTCCCTTTTTAAATGTTTGATTAGGCCCCATGTAAGTCTTGAGCCCAAAATTGACCCAATACTTCACCCCTTGGCAAATTGGGAGTGGGTTTTTCTCCTAAATAGAGGGAAGGGTGGGAAATTTCCTGTTTTGGAAAGTCCCGCCAGGGGCTTTTCTTTTTAGAAAATTTTTAACCCATGATATGTTGCCCACTGTACAACCTGATTTATTGCAGTCCCGCTGCGTCCCCTTTCACTCCTGTAACTTCCCCCCAGCAGTAAAAGGGGAAAAGTCATCCAAAATACAAATTTCATGAGAAAAGCACTTTTGGGAAAAACCTTTATAAATTTTTTATACAAGGCAAACAGGGGCACACTTTAAAACACTCCCCTTTTGGGCCCCTTTTTCCCTGGTCCCTTTCCCGGTTAAGAAACTTTTCCCCCCCCAACTCTAAATTTTTCCCTTTTGCAAGGAAACTTTGTTAGGTAGGTAATGCCCTCTTAAACCCTGTCATACAGCTTTTTATGAATGCCTGCTTCCCAAATGTTTTCATAAGCCTTTTTAAGGTCCCAAAAAAGACCTGCTAACATGTGACTTTGCTGTTTCCCAAAAAAATTCCCGTATAGCAGTTTCCATCCTCACAAGTGCATCGGGGGTCCGATCTTAAATTTTTTTAAAGCCATATTGATATGGGGGCAGCCCCGTTTTTTTTTTTTCTACACCCTTTTAACCTGAAGTTTACCATTTTTCCCATCAGCTTGAAAATGCAGCTGGTTTAGAGAAATTTTGGGCTGTAATTTTCCCGGTGGGGGAAATATCTTTGGGCCCGGTTTAGGAAAAGGGAAAGATTAAAAGCCTCTTTTCCCGGGGGATGGCACTGTGCCCCTCCCTATATTCCCTTTTAAAAAGTCCCAAAAGGAACCCCCCCCCCCCCTTTTGGGAACTCTCCGGGAAGTGGATATCATTTGATATGGAATATCTCCCCCTTCCTGGGGGAGTCCCTTTCGGGAGAGCTGCAAAGCCCGAGTCCCCTCCCTTGCGCAAAAAAGGGCCCAATTGTATGGGAAATTCTGCTGGGATTCCTAAAGAAGAACGACACTGGTTTTGTTTCCCCGTTTAGCACGAAGAAATGGAGAAACGAAACATGTAAGATGCCCAGAGGAGATCTCTGCCTGGATTTTTTCTAGGTCATTAGCAATATCTTTTTTTTGTCTGTGATGATTATGCCATCTTAACTTCAGAGCCCGGTTTTTGATATGGATGTGCTTTTTTCCGCAATCTTAAAGCACCTTGTCCCACACCCATGCTAAGGGGGGCCCCGAGTTTTTAAACGAGGACCCATACTGTCCCCCACAGTCCGTTTAGCCTCCTTTAGCACGCGCCTGGCCTTGGGTCGGGTCTTTTTTTTAACCCGATTTAAAATTTTCAATGCGGGGGGGTCGTTTCAACTGCCTTAATGCAGCTTTCCTTGCTCCCGACAGCCCTTTTTGGGATTTTATCAGACCACCATGGGAATGGAGGTCGACGGGACGGGCCGCTACTTTTGGGAAAAGGATGCTTTTGCTGCAAAGGGGAATTCGTGATGTTTAAGTGATTACACATCTTGAACACACCCGGAAATCATTAAAAGATCCCCTTTCAATACTGCGTTTATCTAAAAAAATTCCAGTCGCCTTTTCAAAATCGCCCTCTCTGCACTCCATTGTGGAAAACCATTCACCTCCTCCAAAAATTTTTGGGAAAAAGGGCCCCTTCCATGTAAGGCCCTTTCCCTGACCCCAAGTAAAATTCAACTGTGAAAACAGGGGAACCTATTGAAAAGGGCATATTGGAGAATGTCCAGTTTTGGGAAATTGGAAATGTGGGGGGAGTGTCCCCTGTTTAGTAAAACTGCATCTGTCTTAAGAACAAAGGGCTCCAAAGGCCCTTTCCCCGAGGGTTGCACAAAGTGGGCTCCTCACAAAGGGGATGCCGACCATTGAAAATTCCAAGAGTGGGGGTGGATGTGGGGAACTGCCCAAAATCTTCCAAAAAACATTTTAAAAGTTTAGAAATTTTTGGAGGGAAGGGAGTGGGGTGCAACAGTGTAAGGTTTGTTTTCAAGCCTATTTTTCCAAACCTTCCCCCCTCGTGTTTTTTCTCAGGTGGATGGCCTGGAAGGGAATATCAAAGTAAACCCTTACTGCTACTCCCCCCTGAGGTCCCTTTTTCCAAAAGGTTTCCATAATGGGCTTGAACTTGAAATCCTCTCAGGAAATTTGGGGCATTTTCCCTGGTTTTAACCTTGTAGGGATACACAGACTGGGTTTTCCCCCAAGCTTCAGATGTTCAGGTTTTTCCCATTTTGCTGAATTTCCCTTTACATTTTCCCTTGGGTTAGGGGGATCCCCGTTCTTTAGAAATTTTTTTCTTCATAAGGTGTTTTTGGGACACCTGTGGTCAAGGTTTGCCTCACACCTTTTAGGCTTCCCTTTCCGGGTCCCCGGGAAGGGACCTTTTTAATGGGTTTTTTACCTGTGGAAATAGTTTTTTCCCCAGGTTTTCCCTTTGGGAAGGGTTTTAGGATTTCTTTTCCTAGGGAAAGACGGGCCTGGCCTTTGCTTCAGGGGCATTTTGTCTAGCGCGGGGGCCCTGTGGGTTTTGGTTTTCAGCTGGAGTTTTTGGGGACAGGTTTCCCGGATTCCTTTGCCTGGGCAAAGGGGGTGCCCGAGGGCCCTTTTCTTCAGGAGCATTCTGACTAGCAGAAAAAAGTGCCTTTCCCGTGGATGTGGTGGGGAAACTGGAGCTGTCACCGTTGAGGGCCCCGGGGGCCTTGCCTGATGGCTCCAAAAAACCTTACTTTGGGGGGAGGGGGTCTCCTCAATAGACCCCTCACTCCCCACTCCGTTTTTTGGTGGAACAACTCACCAAGGGCCTGTCAGCAATTTTTTCCCGAGGTTTTTGAGGAATGGCCCGAGTGTTTTTTTTGTAAAAAGCATTGGGGCAAGGGTTGGTGGGAAGGAGGATGGCTAGAACCCAAAACAAAAGGGCCTACCTGGCTTTTGCAAAAAAGCATACGGGGACGTCGCTTTTTCCCCCTGGAAAAATAAATTTCTCCTTGCTCCTTTTTACCAATACTTCCTTTTTAAATTTGTAAACCTTTTTCATTTTCTTTGAAGAAGCCATGGGCTTCTTTTTCAGTGGTAACGCATATTTGGCCCCGGACAGTTGTCCTCTCCTTGATGCCTTTTGACCCACCTTTTCACATACTCTTGTTGTCCATTTTTTTAAAACGGCAAAGTTGGCTCCATGCCCATAAATTGGGGAGTGGGAAACACCGCATAGGGGTTGGGGAAATATGGGTTTTTCCCTTTAGGTGGGACCTGCTAAAAAAACCGATTCTGGAAAGGCCCCAATTGTTTAAAAGTTTTGAAAAAGAGCTGGTGCCGGGCTGTTTCCCAAAACCCTCAAATTTCTTCCTAAAACGTTTTTTCTGCCACTACATTAAAAATTTTCTATTTTCCCCTAAAAGTTTTTTTTTCCCCAGAATACCCCATCCGGTTCCCCGGGGGAAAAACAATTTTCCCCTTTAAATGATTGATGGGGTTTTTTGGGGGAGGCTGAAACTTGAGCCCCAGGAATGTTACATATTGCACGCAGACGGTCACCCCTCCCCGGTGACGAAAACCCCAAATATCAGGCTACCATCTCCTGTGGGGTGATACGAGGATCCGTTGAAATACTTCAACCCATTTTCCGATGAACCTCAAAGATGTCAGACCATGATTGATACACCATCAATGGGGCCCTTTAAATACCAGGTACTTACTTTTATGAATGCTTTTATAAATTTCCAGGTAAGATCTCCTTAGTGGGTTGGGGGAGGACTTTTCCCTTTTTTACCTGGTTTTTTGGGGGCCCGGGGAAACCCTTACGATTCCCCTTCTTGCCCTTTTGGGAAAATGAAAAGGTTCCAGAGTGACAACGTGTGATTTTTTCCCGGAGAAAGGTCCAAAGGGGTTGCGCGGTCGTCCCGGGGGAAGGGTAGATCTTTGTAAATTTTTTAGTCTCATACAAATTTGAATTCTTCAAATTTTCCCCACCCCCCCACCCACCATGGGGGTCCAACGAGGGGGAAACTATAGTTGGTTTTAAAATTTCCCAAAAACCACAGGGGTAAAAGAGGAAATATACCAGCCACTATCACAGTACTGATGGCAGTCCCCCGGACCCATGCGCTACCGACTGATATTTCCTGCTTTGAAACCCCAGCCAATTTGACCATCCGATTTTACTTGACCGGGCCTTGAAACAAACCACCCGTCTAACCAGAATAAAGGACCAAAGAGGTTTTTTTTCTACTGCAGGGCGCAGCGTGCAGCCTCGCTCAAACCCCCCGGGCTCCTTTCTCCTGGTAATCGGGATGCCACGCACGGGAAACAACGTGGGGAGTTTCTCCCCCATTTCCCAAAATGGAATGAAACCCGGGTTGGGGGACCCATCCCCTCTCATAGGCCTTGGGGGCACCAGGAAGCCATTTTTTTCTCACCCCCACTGGGGACCCTCCTATTGGGGAGCCCCCCTGGTCCGGCTCACCAATCATTGGGGGGCCCCACCCCCCCACCGCGGCAAGGGGGGCTTCCGTTAGGGGGGTTACACTGATTTAGGGTTTTCCGAGGAAAAACATGAAATTTGACCCCAGGAATGTCCCCCATATTTCAAAAAAGATGGGCCCCTCCCCGTCTGGTGACGAACTTTAACTATAGGGTCCCCTCTCGCTGTGGGTTTTGCCCAAAGGGTCACGTTGCCCTACTTCAACTATTTTTCCCCGATGTAAATTAAAAAAAATCAAAAATCCCCTGATTGATCACCCTCAAAGTCCCTTTACTACTAGGTACTTCTATTGAGATGCTTTTTAAAATTTACCAGGGGAAGTTTCCTTAGGGATTGAGGGGGACTTTTCTCCTTCTTACCTGGTTTGGGAGCCGGGGGCCATTACGATTTCCCCTTCTTGCCCTTTAGAAGCTGGAAAGGTTTCCCCGAGGACAAAAATTTTGATGTTTTCCCGGGGGGAATTTTTAGGGGAAATTTGGGAGGTTTGTCAGGGAGAAGCTAAATCTTTGTAAATTTGTATTTTTATACAAATTAGAATTCTTCATTTTCCCCATCCCCCCCCCCCCTGGGGTCCAAGGAGGGGAAAACTATAGTTGGGGTTTAAAATCTCCCAAAGCCCCCGGGGGAAAGAGGAAATAAATGCAGCCACTATACAGTAAATGATTTGGGAGTCCGGGACCCGTGCGCTACCAACCCGAATATCCTGTTTGACCCCAGACTATTTGGAAAAAACCCATTGCTTGACCGGCCTTTTATCCAAGCCACCCGTCCCCAACCAGAAAAAAAGGGGCCAAAGAGGTGTGGTTTCCAACTGCAGGGCGCAAATGTGCACATCACTCACCTCCAGGGCTCCTGTCTCCTGGTAATACGGGATGCTACGCAGGAAACACATGGGAGAGTTCTCCCTGGTCCAAGAGGGAAAGAACGGGGGTTTTTTGGGAGCTATAAAGCAAAATCTTTCAAAGTAATTATGAACCCCCCAACCCTAACAATTTAAAGGGAAGCAGAGATGATTTTTATTCGAAAAAGAAAAGAGCCCTTACAGCCATTGGATAGGTTCCCAAGACTGGCCCCCAAAATTGAAGAAAACATAATTGTAGGGGGTGATAGAAGCTAACTTTTAAAAGAAATTGGAATCAGGATTACTTTTTCTCATCCCCATAAAAAAGCATTATTAGGCTGTACATACAACATTGCATGAGGTAGATCATGCTGGAGAAAAGTGTACTTGGGCAAAGTTACAAGAAAATTTGAGTCCCGGGTACTCGACGTTTAAACAAAGCAGAAAAAGAGTCGATGTTTGTATAAAAAAGGGTTTAGAAGCTGAAACTGTTGGCGGGAAAGGGCCAAGTAAGTTCTGAAAGGCTAAATCCTGCTCCACTTTTACTATCTTCTTCGTATTTTTGGACCTTTTGAATCAAGATACTATAAAACGGAGAACTTTGGAAAGCATACGGTATTTTTTCAGTTTGTGACTCATGCACTATATTTGGGATTACAGAAGTTACAGCACACAAATTTCTTAATGCTGAAAGAGATTTGTATCTATTAGGGGTATCCAATACCGTACTTGAATTCGGTACACAGTTATACTGCCAGTAAGGAGCTAAAGACAAAGGGCAAAAGGGGGATTTATAAAAAATCGTTACTCAATTCGACAAAGGAACTACTTGGGTATTTAAAAGTCTGCAGAGGCCCCTGGCAAAATGGTTGAAGTGAAAGTTTTTAGATCATTAAGAGCCTAATATAGCATTCATCATCACATAAAGGGGGTAACGCCGAGGGGGGCGCATGCCCGCATCCACCCTTCGCTCTTGTTGATCTGTTCATGGTCCTGTTGCCAAAAACCAATCCTTCTACTGATTTCCGGGGTCTAAAAACCCAGAGATATGGACTAATCCAGGTTTAAACTTTCTGTGACTTAAACGCCCTCCCCGCAAGCTGGATCGACTGAAGGGGTTTCCCCCTAAAAACCCCAAAGCCCTGAATCTTGGTCTTGGCCCAGGAGCCTCTGGGGCAGGGGTTTGCCTATTGCAAAAGATCAACCGCCACAAGTACTCCAAGGTCAGATGGATGGCAACATCGTGGGCAAGTCAAGGTTAACCTTAATATGCCTATGTTGCTCCACACTGATTTGGCTAGTAGTCTGCCCATTACCTTTCCCATACAAGTATTGAAAAGTTTTGGGGCAAGGACACAGCCTTCCTCACCATAAATTAACGGGGAAGAATTTCGACATACCCCCACCCCCTTTACAGTACTTTCAGTACAGTATAGAGGCTTGCTATCAGGCCAATAATCTGTGTCGGAATTCCCCTGACCCTCAGGATCCCCCATATGATTCCCGATGCCAGAGTCAAACCCCTTTTTGAGGTCGATTAGGCTGCGAGCAACCCACGAAAAAATCCGACGGCTTCCCTAAATTACTCGAACGCTATTACGGTCTTCAGGACTTGCCAGGAGAAAATCCGCTGCCCCGGGTCCTGATGCCTCATAGGGGTTGGGGATCCGTTTCAAAAAGAAGGGCGAAAACCTTTGCCTGTTGCTGAGCGTGTAATGTCAGGGTAGTTCTACAACCCCAACGTCCCCTTTCCCCTTCCAGGAGGGATGAACCACGCCCCTAAAACAGGTCGGGGGGAAGGGACCAACTGAAAAGGGGCAGTCAGGACTGTATGCGGGCCCCGGCCATAGGTTCACCCCCACCCTTTAGCATTCCAGGGATTCCATATGCCTGCGTTTTCCCATCTTCAGCTTGGAAATCGCCGCCTAACCTCTGTTGGGGAGGAGGGTTTCCCCGCTGTGGGGGGGTCCGGCACGGCACTGCAAATTTGCTTTCATCCAAGCTATGTTGGGGTCCACCTGGGACAACTGTTCAAAATCCCCCCCCAACGCACGAAAACCCCCAAAATGATCTAGATGATCCGTCCATCCGCGATCGGACTGCAGTCATCTGTGAGGGGGGCTTAGGGTTCGTTTTTTTTCAGGGCTTTGGGAGGGGGCGAAGGTCTTTACCCAAAAAATGGCCCTTTGACCCCCAGCAAATTCCCCCGTAAATGTTCCCTTTCCCTTCTCAGCAGTGTCCGACCCTACGCACCATGGAACGATGCAAAACTTATTCCCATTCAGTGAGCCTTCGACCGCTTCGTGGCCTCAATGTCTCCGGGAGATGGAGTGTTTTTGCGCTTGAAGAACTCCCACGAGCAACGGGTCCGTCAGGGTTTCTGGGTTCTGTAATTGGGTCAAGACTGCCATGGTGAAACCCACGGGCACACCCTCCTCCTTTGTCTTCCCAAATGAAACACCTTAGGGGGGCCCTGGAGGGGCGGGGAGTTTTGAAGTGGACCCGCAGGGTAGCCAAAGCACCATGGTCGGTGCCCCAGAACTCGGCACTCCGGTAAACCCTCGGGGGCTGGAGGGTCCTCCATTTTTCATGCTAACAAAAAGTGGTCGATCTCCTTGGCCACTGTACCCGTATCTCTGTACCAAGTCCGCGATGCGGGGTGGACGCTGGTACCAGGACCGAGTCCTCATTTTCTGGACCTAGCAAAATCCCCGGGGAAGGAGCTATTCTCGCGCTGGGATCACTCCCGAGCCATGGGGGGTGACAGACATCTCGTAGCCACTCGGGCACAGCCGGATACCGCATTGAAGTCGCCCAAACTGCAAATATCTCGCCGGGGGCAATTGTCTACCAAGATGCGAGTTTGGCGTAGAACGCCTCTTCCCACTCGATTTTATATACATGGGTGGGAGCGTATCAGCAATAAGGCAAGAACCCAAAAAAGCATGCTTCAGTCTCAATCCCATAATACCTCATCAACCGGTGTCACCTCTACTACCGCGGGTGAATCGACTGGAATGGCTGGTACACCCGGGAGGTGGTGACCATCGCTGGGGCCCCGCAGTATAGGTGTATCCACCCCCCCTATCGGCCGTTTACCATGTCTTCTCCCCTTTTTAAAAACTTTTGGGAGTTACAGCTTTTTTTTTTAAGTGTTTTTTAAAAATTTTTTTGGTGGGGGTTTTTTTAAATTTTTTTCTGTCCGAATGTTTGTTTTGTAAGCTAGAACAAGGTCCCAAACAAGTGTGAAAAGATAGAACCTAAAAATAGAAAAAGCACCCTCGATTTAGGATCGATCGTTAATAGTTTTTTGGGGAAAATGGTTAAAAGATCTTTTTCCCCTACTGAAAATGTAAACAAAAGGGACCCCCCAAAAACAAAAAAAATGTCCAGTTTGGTGACATTGTTCTTCAAAGAAAAAGGGATTTTGTTCAGGAAAATTTGGGAAAACTGGCTCAATTAAAACGAAAAACCAAATAGAGAGGGTAAGTAGAGATGCAAAAATAAAAATAAAAATTCAAAGGCGGAAACCTATGAAGCTCAAAAGATTCTTGTTTTAAAAGATTTGACTCAGTTTAAAGGCTTTTTTGCCTTTGGAGGAAATTCCTTTTTTTGGGGTGGGGAGGTTCGTCAGCGACGATTGAGAAGAAATTTTTTATAATTATTTTCGTATGAGTTTTCTTTCAATTTCATTTTATTTATTTTTTTTTGTGTAATATTAAAAAAAATGAAATATCCTCTATGCTTGCCAATAGATGGGGGTTGGTTTTCAACCATTATTCGGGTTTTTTTACTGACATTCGCTCCCTTTGGGCCCGCCCCTTTTTTTACGATTTGATTATTAATTTAATTGTTAAAAATAAAAAAGTTATTTTCATGGATAATATTTTTGATTTAGTTGTAAATTTTGTTTTTCCCAATTAAAATTTTAGTTCTCAGTATGAAGGCATATGAGGATAAAAATAATTTTTTGTCAAAAGGCTTTTTTTTAATATTCATATTGTAAGAAAAATTATATGTATGTATCGGTTTCTTTTTTCAAAGATGCGAAGAGTTTTGATGGGTCATCAGTGAAGGAGGGATTTTGTAAATAAAATTTTTTATTTGTCATAATATTTGATAATGAAAAATTTTGATTTATGTTTTTTTTCGTCTACACTTTGTGTTAATTTAATTTGGTATTCTAAAATTTTTAAAAGTGTGTTAATTAATAATTTCATGGAATTTATTGTATTTATTATTTTCTTTATTTTTATATTTTTTTATTTTTTTTCTCAGGTAATCAAGAAATGATAGAGATTAACATAAGGAATTTTTCTAAAATTGATTTCCCCGGCTGAAAAATCTATGAAATACAAAGGCAACTCTAGCACTTTAAAGCGGGACCTAAGGCCCCCCCCAACACACCCTCCCCCGATAGATAAGGTAAGGCATGATTCCCAAAAGGTGGGATCCATTTTCACCAAAGATTTACCCAAGCCAAAAAAAATTAAACGAAAAGAATGGCACGAAGCTACTGCAAACAATCAAATTCGCGATCAAGAAAGGGGTAGCAAAACAGCAAAGTCTTTAAGGGAAAGTACCTTTTTGGTTAGCAAAAAAATCAAAAAAACGTCTCGTGAATGGGAAAAAAACTGAAAAATATTTAAAAAAACCCAAAGCTTAAATGTGCCTTAAATTACTAACATTATTGTATAAATAATTACATTTTGTTAAAGATATTAGTCTCCTTTAGGAAACTAATAAGACCAATGTCACAATCCTCCCCAATACATTACATTTTGTACCGTGAATAATTAAAAGATAGGAATTATTCTTTTTTTGTTTTTTTATTACCAGTTTTTATTTATTTGTTCATTTTTATCAATTTAGGAAAAGAAAAGTGTGTTTACACTTTGGGGTAATTTTTTGCGATTTGGTTTGAATTATGCAGGCAGGGGACGAATAAACAACCGATGACGCCCTTTTCCTTTTTTCTACATTTATTTACCCCTACCTTTTCTATAGGCACAATACGGGGGAAACCAAACAGTTTACACTGCAAAGATACAGCTTATAACAGGGCAACACAAATTTATCAGGGCCAAGGCACACCGAGGTCTTTACGGAGCAGCACCCAAATGCGTCTCTCGGCTTTTTCCTCCGCCCTCCGTTTACAGCCATTTTCGTCATGTTTGCCCAGGTCCCTTTATTTAACACATCCCAGTCATCCTTTTTTATGTTTAAAACTGTTTCGACAGAGACAAAGACCCCCCTTTCGTACAGTATTTTTATTACAGCAAGGGTATATAATGAGAAAGAGAAAGAGAGCGGTCTGGGGGGGGTGGGGTGGGTTTATTATATAATATATATATATATATTATATATATGTGTGTGTGTGTGTGTGTGTGTGGTGTTGTGTGTTGTGTGTGTGTGTGGGGTGTTGTGGTGTGTGTGTGTGTGTGTGTGTGTACAATATTATTGTACAACATAATACTATAAATAATATATAAATATATATTATATATATTACATATAAAACTACTATATATATATACATATATATATATACATAATGTACTATATATTACATTAAAATACATATATATATACTATATATATACAATATAATAATATAATAACATATATATACTTAATATATATATATATATTATATATAATACATATTTTATATAAAAATTATATATTATATTTTATATATTGTGTGTGTGTGTGTGTTGTGTGTGTGTTGTGTGTGGTGTGGCTGTATTTACCTATGTTTATATATACCTTTAATTATATATATATATATATATATATATATATATATATTTTTTATAATATATATATTTTAAATTATATAGATTGTTGTGTGGTGTGTTGTGGTGTGTGTGTGTGTGTGTTTTTGGTGGGGGTTGTCAATAATTACATATATATGTATATTAAATTAAAAAACCCACGCACTAATCGTATGTGTATATTACACTATACATATATGTATAATAAATATACTACAATACACACATATATGTATACATATTGGAATATATGTTAGTGTTTTTTGTGTGTTGAGATAGGAGAATAGAAAATAAAAAATAAGAGAGGGGAAAAAGAGGAAAAAGTATCTTCAGTTGAAAAGTAATATGATAATGCACAATCTTTTTTCGTTATCTAAATCTTTTTCCGAACTAACATTTCAAACATATTTTTTTTCAGTCTTCTGCCAAAACCGCGTTAGTTATCACATGATTCGACAAAAGCTATCAACTTTTCCCCTTTTTTTTAATATCTGTTCATACTTTTTCACCCATGAAGTTACTGATAAAATTACTTTTTTTATATTTTTGTTCTCTTTTACACTATAGTAATAGAATTGATAGAGCTGTGATCTCAAATTCCGTCCCCGTTTTTCACAGCAGTGGAAAAATAATAATAACAAAACACAAAAACACAATCACTTCTCTATATTAATGATTACATATACAATGTGTGTGGTATATATATTATATTAATTATATATATATTTATATATATATATATATGTATGTATGATGTATTATAATACTACACAATGTATATATGTATGTCTGTGTATATTATATATTATATATATATAATAATATATATATATTATATATAACAATCTTCACAATCAGATCAAAACAGACGTATGATCGAGACTGATTGATTTATTTTTTAAAATTATCTGCCGCGTCAACAGCTAAAATCATTAGCGGCGAATCCCTTGTTTAAAAAAAATATTAAAATATTTAAAACTTTTAAAACTATCAAAAATATCTTACAAAACAAAAATACATTTAAATCAAAACATAAATATTATGCTCTAAGTGTTAAAAAATTTTTCATAATATTATAACAAAATTTTATTGGAAATATTAGCTCCCCAAGGAAACTAAAAAGACCCTTTTATGCCAATCCCCCCCCAATACATTTTTCAGTGTATATGGGGGGGACAAGTACATAGTCTTTTGGGCTGAGAATGTTGCACATCTTTCCCCTACATGTGGTTGTTAAGGGGTCTTGGCATCCCCCACAAAGGGCTTGACTTTTTGCCTCATCGGTCCATGAGTCAGTCTTTTCGTGCCCGATTTTTAGCTTGTTAAAGCAAATTCCACTTTTCGGTTGGGGGGGATGTGTCCCCAACTGCCAAGGTCATCTCTAATCTCTCGCTTTGTTTCTAGAGGTTGACTCCTTGTTCCTTCCATTAATCGCGAAGACAAAACCTGATGCTGGGTTTCAGGTGGGTGTGGGAGAGAAACGAGCATCACAGGGCTGAGTGGCAGCTGCCTTGGCGTTCTGATCAGCTCGCTCATTCCCACTGATACCAACATGTGCTGGCACCCAACATCATCATCATTATCATCAAGGGGCTAACGCCGACGGGGGCGCATGGCCGCATCCACCCTTCGCTTCCAGCCACGAGGATCCCTCGAGGCGAGTCTCCAGGCAGGCACACGGTCCATCTCTAATTCCTCCCCGACAGGTCTCGTCGAGCTGCCCAAGCCATGATCTCCTGGGTCGTCCCACAGGTCTCCTCCACCCAGGGTTTTTCTCGCAGGGAGACAACCTGTGGGCAGGGTTCGTCCACAGGGGGACGACTCGGTGGCCATATAGCCTGAGTTGGCGATCCCGGATTATGCAAGTAACAGATCCCATGCCAGTCTCACAGTTGTAACCACCGGGGTTTGGACACGTGGTCCTGCCCCAAATGTACCCCATGATCCAGCGAAGGGACTTGTTACAAAAGGCATCAAGGCGAGACTCCAAGACACTGGATAGCGTCCAGGTTTCGCTTCCATAGAGCAAAACTGGCAGTATCAAGGCCTTTAAGACACGCAGCTTGGTCCTTCTGCATAGGTACCGACATGCAAGTAACAGGTCCCATGCCAGTCTCACAGTGTAACCACCGGTTGGACACGTGGTTTCCCGCAATGACCCATGATCCCGGGAAGGGACTTTTTACAAAAGGCTCAAGCGAGACTCCAAGACACTGGATAGCGTCCAGGTTTTGCTTCCATAGAGCAAAAACTGGAGTATCAGGCCTTGAAGAAAAGCAGCTTGGTCCTCTGCAAGTACCGACATCTCCAAATGCTCTTGTTAATTGGTTCATGGTCTTGTTGCCAGACCAAATCTGTCTACTGACTTCTTGGTCTGAAAAACCCAGAGATTGGACTATCTACCAAGGTATGAAAAATTTTCTGTAATTCAACGTCCTTGCTGCAAGCATGGACGACTGAACGGTTCCACACAGGCCCTAAAAGTCCTAAAATTTTGGTTTTGGGCCCGAACCCTGGGCCGGGGGGCTTTGCCTCTTCTAAATGCATCAAGACCGCCACAAGTGACTCCAAGGACTCAGATAGGAGGGGGAACTCGTCGGTAAAGCAAGGTCTGGCCCTTTTATTTCCTAGTGTTGCCCACACTGACTTTGGCTATACTCTCCCCCATTATCCGTCCATACGGTGTTGAAAAATGTTGGTGCAAGGACACCCCTTTGCCTCCCCCCTGAATTAAAAGGGAAAAGTTTGCATACCCTGACCACACTTTACGCACTTTCATACCAGTATAAAGGTTCTATTAGGCCAAAAATCTGTGTGGGAATTTCCCCTGTCTCAGGATCTCCCATAGCGTTTCCCCTTTTGCCTTCTTGAGGTCGATGTAGGTTTAAGCTACCCACGCCCAAAACTCACAAGGGCATTCCACAATTACTCAAAGCGCTAGTTGGGGTTTTGGAACTCGACCTGCTCTCCAAATTTTTAACACATTAGTCCTTCCAGAATCAGTTAATGCTGGTCCCCTCAAGGTAAACCCATATTGCCATACCCTATGTGGTGTTTCCCACTGTCAGGTTATGGGGATGGGCCAAAATCTTGCCGCTTTATGGAAAAAGGACAACCAAGAGTTGTCATCAAAGGGGATACAAATGTCCAGATCCAATATGGTTTTTACTCAAAGAACCATGAAAGCTTTAAAAACAATGTAAAAATACACATTTGAAAAAGAAGTATTGCTAATAAGGAGCAAGGAGAAGTTAGTTTTTCCCGAGGCAAAGCGACTGCCCGGGGTGCTGTTTCACAGCCCGGTAAAACCTTTTCTTTGGTTGTAACCCACCTCTTCCCACCCCCCCTTGCCCCCCCGGTGCTCTTACACCACACCTCTCCACTTTCCCTTTAAAACCCCAGTCCTTTTTGGAAAATGCCTTGGTGAATTTCCCCAGAAACGGAGTAGGAGTAAGGGGCTATTAGGAACCCTCCTCCCAAAGAAAGGGCTTTTTAAAAAAGATAAAGCTCCAGAGGCCCCAACGGGGACAGCTCCCTGCCCCGCCATCCACGGGGGCCCCGCTGCGGGCAAAGCCCCTGAAGCAAAGGCTCAGGTCCCCCCTTTGCCCAGGCAAAGGAATCCTGAGCCTTGTTTTCAAAAGACTCATTTAAAAGTGGGGTCTTTGGAGCCTTTTCAGGCAGGGCTCCAGAGGCCTCAACGGTGAAGCTCCACTGCCACTACATCCCAGGGCCTCCGCTGCTAGGCAGAATGCCCCTGAAGCAATGGCTCAGGTCCATCCTTTGCCCAGGCAAAGAAATCCTGAGTGCTGCCAAACACCTTATGAAGAAGTAGTTTGGAGAACTGGATACCCCAATCCAATGGAACTGTCAGGGAATTCATGCAAAATGGGAAGAACTGCAACATCTGATAGCTTCATGTAACCCAGTTTGTGTATGCTTACAAGAGATTATGATCAGGAAAAAATCATCGATTTCCTGAGAAGATTCCAATTCAGCCCATTATGGGACTTTTCATAATGGACCTCATGGAGGAGTAGCAGTATTGGTACGTCAGGATATTCCCTTCCAGGCCATCCACCTGCAGATAGTGAGAATAGGCTTGACACAATCTTACACTGTTGCATCTATCTACCTTCCTCCACATAATCTCAACATAGATGATTTGGAAGATCTACTTGGGCAGTTGCCATATCCATTTCTACTCTTGGGATATTTCAATGGTCGGCATCACCTCGAGGAAGGGCCTTGAGGTCCCTGTTCTTAAGAGTAGATGCAGTTTTACTGAATAGTGACACTCCCACACATTCCCAAATTCAAACTGGGACATTCTCCAATATAGACCTGTCAGTTGTTTCACCTGATTCACAGATGAATTTCACTTTGGAGGTCATGGAAGAAAATGGTAAATTTCAGGTTGATATGGCAGCTGAAAAAGGAAAACGTGCTGAAACCCCATATCAATATGGGGTTTGAAGATTGAATCGACCAAATGCATTTGTAAGGTGGAAACTGCTATACAGAATTCCTTTGGGAGAGTGGACGTCACAATGTTAGCCAGGTTTTTTTTTGACCTTTGAAAAGGCTTTTGATAACTTGGAAGCATGGCATACTCTTGAAGCTGTATGGCATTGGTTTAAGAGGAGCATTACCTACCTTCATATAAAGTTTCCTTGCTAACAGGAAGTTTAGAGTTCGGATGGGAAACATTTCTCTAACCTGGAAGATCAGCTGGAAGGGATCCCACAAGGGAGTGTCTTAAGTGTGACCCTATTTGCCATTGCTATAAATGACATTGTAAAGGTTGTTCCAAGTCTGTCTCATGTAATCTGTATGTGATGACTTGACACTGTACTGCTCAGGAGGAAGCTTCAGGATGTGCGGGGGGGGGGGCCACATAAGCTGCAATAAATCAGGTTGTACAGGGGCAAAAATTCGGGGTTAAAATTTTTCCCCAAAGTAAGACCAGGGCTAACTTTTCCACAACGGGGAAAATTTCCTTTTTCCTTTTTTTAAAGAGAAAAACCCACTGAAATTTTTGTCAAGAGGTGAAGTACTTGGGTCTAATTTTTACCAAGGCTTACTTTTTTTGCCTCCACATAAAAACAGTTAAAAGTGAAGGCTAAAAAACCCTTCGTATTCTTGCGGGTTCTTTCACACCCATTTGGGGGTGCAGACCACAAAAAGTTCTACGGTTTAAAACCGGGCGCTTTTCGTATAAGCTTGTTGTGGATGTGGGGTTATTCACTAAACCCCCCCACGTTCCCCGATGTTGGACTCATTTCAAAATAAAGCACTCAGAATCTTTCTGGGGCTTTAGGTCTTCACCCGTGGAGTCCCCGTATGCAGGTGGATGCCACCTCTTCATTTCATGGGACTACATGAACCTGATTTACTACAAGAAACAAGGATTCCAGGATCTTCATCCAAATTTTTTCAACCCCCCCGGGATAGCCATCCCATGGGAGAGAATGAGGGGAAACTTGTGGAAGATCTTAAATTTTAAATCTACTAAGGTTTTTGGCTGTTTAATTCCCAATTCCCCCCTTTGGCTAAAACAAATTAGCTGGGTTTTGGCGGAATTTGGGGAAAGGGGAGACTCCTAAGCAGAATTCGAGAGAGATTTTTTCAGCATTTTCTAATACCAAGCACGATGCAATATATACAGATGGTTCAAAGTCTGAAAAAAGGGGTGGGGGTTTGCAGCAGTGAGCAGAAGGAAAACTGCATCTGGGGAGTCTTTCGTAGCAGCCTCGATTTCACTGCAGTTACATGCCTCCTTTCAGCGTTAAGAGATAGAGATCTTACGAACCATTTTATTGTATTTTCCAAATCTCGTAGTGGCTTGCAAGCAAAAAGACTAAATTCATCACCCAGCTGCACAGAAAACAAAGAATTTGAATTTTTTCCTTTGCCTGGATGGAGCACGGGGGTGCAGGACCTCATTTTTATTCGGGGAAATTCGCAAATTGAGAGTGTGAGGGGGTTTGGGGCCCCCCAAAGTCTCAAAGGGGCTACGGGGGAGGGTGTTTCGGCAAAAATGTACCAAACATGGAAGAGTTGGACCTGGCTGGTCAAAAATGGCCGCATCACAACGACGGGCCCTAGTTGGGGGCAGTTCTGGGAATAACACATGAATGGGGTGGAAAACGGGTCTCACCGCCCTGCACATCATGCCTAATTCACCAGCAAGCACTGTGCTGAAAAGTGTTGCCCGGGGTTTTGGTCATAAAAGGTTGTGGTGTATGCTAAACTTCTGAGCAAAGGAACCAAAACACAGGCAGTTCCAAAAATTCCTGTCTGAACTGGAATCTGTGCATGGAGGTGTGCTGTCTAAAGAGCCAAATGGATGACCCGGGGGCGGGTTTTTGAAGTTTTTTTTCGAGCTGCTCCCTGAAATTACGCATTTCTTCTTCACTAAAAAAAAACGGTGCCAGAGCTGATCGACCCGAATGGAAAGGCACCTCGCATTTTAACAGACTGAAGAAATGCTGAACAGCTTTAAATTTCAGCTACAAAGGGCCCGGGAAAATCATTTGGACATCATTCCCAAAAAACATTTTAGGTGAAAACTAGAGCTGCTTTTGGGACAAGTGAAAAGGCCAGTTCATCCATTCTCCCTGCTACACAAAACCTCTCGCAGAAAACCCCGGTCCCGTTTCCCGCTGAAAAGTGTGTGGAAGCACTGGAAATGCTGAAAGCGGAGTTGGTGTGCGATTTCCGGAACTAATTTTATGCAAAAAAAATCCTCTTTCCCGAACCCCTTTTTTTGCCAAAAATTGTAAAACCAAATTCTTTCATTTGAGTTTGGGCCCAGTTCGAACTGTGATGTTCTGAAAGATTGTTCGCCCCAAAATCTTATTGAATTCTTGCCGCCCCCCCAAAAAGACACATACCCTAAATCAGAAAACACCAAAGAAGTGTCCACACTTTTTGGGAGCAGAATCTTGAGCAAAACCCTTTTTATGCACGAAACGCTGAAATCCCAAAGAATCAAGATTGACATTTAAAAAATCTGCTCGTTTTGAACGGCAGTGACTAGAATGGAAACCCGCATTAAACTTCCACCCCAGTCGGGCCCACTTTTCACACTGAAAACTAAAAAGGTAATCACTTTTCTGACTTGAATGATCATTCCGAGTATAAACAATATAATCTAAAAAAATCTACGGGGAAATAAAATCCATCTCCACAACCATCTGGTAGTGGTACGGGTTTTGCTTTTCAATTTCAGTTCTCAACCTGTTTGTTTTTGGGTTTTCACTAGGAATTGGAAAAGGAGAGAGCTGCAAACGCGATGTCTAAAAGCCTACGGGAACCTACAAAGGATTATAAGGAAGGAAAAAAAGAACTTTGAGAGACGCCTTGAGTCTTTTAAGTAAGAGATTCTGCTCTGAAAACTAAGCTGAACTTTGGGCTTTTTAAAAATTGTGCACGGCACAACGAAAGTTTTTTCCATGGATTTTTTCTATAAAAATCCATAGAGGGTTATTTTGGTTTTTATTTTTTTTCATTAAAAAGTGTTATTATTTGTTCCCTGGCTTTTGTTCTTGAAGAATCCAGAAAAGGGGTTTTTTGATTTTGCTTTTTGGAAAAAAATAATTTTTTAAAGTTTGGCCTCCTGCAACGTCACACTTTTTCTGTTACAAATGACCCCCCCCCCCCATCAGAAAGGGAATTTTTGTGGCCCTCCGGAAATTTTGGGGGCCCTGCCCCCGAGGATAGCCGACCTATGGGAGGGGAAAGGGACTTGTGGAAGATCTAAATTTTTAAAACTCTCTAATTCTGGCTGTTGGGAATTTCCCCCTTCCCCCTTTGGACTAAAACGTCGGGTGGATTTGGTCGGAAATTGGAAAGGGGAGGTCCGAACAGAAATCAGAAGAGTTTCTTTAGCATATTTCTAATACAACTCAGTGCAATTATACAGATGGTTCAAAGTCGAAAAAAGGGGTGGCTCTGCGCAGTGACAGGGGGAAGACTGCATCTGGCAGTCTTTCTTACACCTCGATCTTCACGCAGTTACATGCCCTCCTTCCAGCATTAAGATGATTAGAGATCTTATGACCCCTTCTTTTTTTAAAATATTGTGCTTCGTATCCTTGAAGCAATCAAAAGCTTAAACCACACATCCAGTAGTGGGGGAGATTTAAAATTGGTTTGCACTGATTAACAGTAAAAAAATAACTCTATGTTGGGTACCCACATGTTTTTATCAGTGGGGAAAGACGAGCTGATCAGAAGGGCCAAAGGGAGCTGCCCCTCACCCTGTTGCTCGTTTTCTCTCCCACACCGACCCGAAAACCCCGTATAAGGAGTTTCTTTTGTGTGATCGAGGGAACAAAGGGGCATACCTAAAACAAACTGCGGGAGATAAAGTGAAACCTTTGGGAGTTGGGGGACCACATCCAAACCCAACCGAAAAATAGTTATATAACAAAATTAAGAATCGGGCACGCAAGACTGACTCGGACCCATGATGGCTAAAACAAGCACTTGTGAGGGGTGCCCAAAAGCCCTTAACTCGACATGTAAAAGGAAAAATGTGCAACATTTTCAAAAAAAGACGTATGTATTGTCTCCCCCCCTTACACTGAAGAAAGTTTGGGGGGATTTTGACATAGAAGGTCTTATTTGTTTCCTTAGGGAGGCAATATTTTCAAAAAAATTTAATTTTACATGATATTTTCAGTAATTTTTTACACTTAAGGCTAAATTTTTTGCTTGATTTTTATATTTTATTGTTTTTTGTAGATATTTTTTTTATAGCTTTTAAAAGTTTTAACATTTTTAAATTTTTATTTTCAATTATTCGCCCTAATGACCCCGCTGTTGACGCGGCAAAAAATTTAAATATCAAACAAGAATCCCTAAAACAAAAAAATGGCATCTTTGCACCATAAAGCCCGGACGGTAAAGGGCCCCCAAACACCCTCCCTTGCGAGAGATAAAAAATAAAATAAAATATAGTTTGATTCCATTTGTACAAGGGGATCATTGGGGTGTGGACTATGTCTTTCTTTTCGCTTCTGGTTACCCCCTGTAAGCGAGGAATGGCCGGGGGGTTACCACCCCTGGCGGCGGGGGTTTCAAACGCAGTCGAAACATTGCTAGACGAGATCGCTACCGCTGAATCACACATACGATTCGAAGGTGGGATCCATTCTCAAATAGATTTTCCCTAATGCCGAAAAAAAAAACAAAAAAAAAAGCAAAAGCAAAGAAGCAATCGATTCCTGCATCAACAAAGGTGTGCGAAAAAACAGCTAAGATCATTAACCTTGTTGGCTTATGCTAAATCTATCAAAAAATGCTTGCAAAGGGAAATAAAAAATAAATATTAATTAAAAAACAAAGCATAAAAAGCCTTAAAATTCCAAAAAGATTGCTAAATAATTCATTTTTATAAAAATATTAACCCTATAGGGAAATAAAAAAGCCAAGTCCCAATCCTCCCAATACATTACGTGTGCCGCCGAGATAACATTTTGTACCGTGAAAAATTAAAAAATAGAATTATTCTTTTTTCTGTTTTTATTACTTTTTTTTATTTAAATTTTACATTATTAAGTCTAGGATGAAAAATGTGTTTACCTTGGTGAATAATTTTACGATTTGGTTTGAAAGTATTATTTTATAATATTATATATTATATTATATAATATTATAATGTTGTAGTATATAACATATATATACATATATGTATATATGAAAAATTTTAAATAATCACATCTATAACATCTATATATAATTTCCTCTATAAAATCATTATAAATTTTGTGTGTTGTACATATATGGATAATATGTTATATAGTGTGTGCCGCCGGTGTGTGTGTGTGTGTTGTGTGTGTTTGTGTGGTGCGGTTTTGTGTATGTATATTAGTTATGTTAATATATTTGTTTTCATGTGTATGTGTGTACTATATAAGAGAGAAAAGACAGAAGACAGAAAAAATAATAAAAATGCAGAGAGAGAAGGAAAGGAAAAAAATGTTTTTTTTCAGGTGAGATAATATGGTATTGACAATCTTTTCTTCGTTATCTGAATCTTTTTTCCCACAACCTTCAAAACGTATTTACTCAGCTTATTCTGCCCCAAAAAAGCGTTTTTTCACAGATTCGCAAAAAAGGGACACTTTTTCCAAAATTTTTTTAAAATCTGTTCACACTTTTTCACTCGTGAAGAACTTTTTTTATACTAAGTAGTAAAATGAAATTTTAGATCTGTAATCGCAGTTTGCTCCCAAATTTTACCAAACATGGGGAAAAAAGGGAGACAAATACACTAACCTCTCCCCTT
>NC_051427.1:3387012-3398932 GCF_015228065.2 Penaeus monodon
CGCCTATCGGAGTGAGGTACTCTGACTCCCCCCAGACGCTCGATCCGATGCACTTCAGGGCTCCAACCACCGCAAACAGGCTTTCGCACAGCATCCAAACCTTCAAACTTGTTCTCGATGCCGATCATACACGACTGACCCTAATCTACTTTAGACCTAATCAGGGCTTTATATCCATTAGCAAAGACTGTCTATCAGCTCCCCATTTTACCAGAAATGCACTTTAATAACTTAAGTGCTTTTTGACATTTATTCTTTAACTGATCAATGTGGTGTTTCCAATTGAGTCTACTATCAAAAAGTAGCCCAAGAAACTTTGCAGAATTTTGAATAGGTATTGAGTGGTTGTCTAGAGTTAGCCTGATGTTCGGCTTTCTCCTACGTGAAAAGATTACCCCAATACTCTTTCGAATGGAAAACTTAAAACCCCACTGGAGGCCCCAGTTATGAATCATATCCAGTGCCAATTGGAAGCGATTTGCTGAGAATTCTGCATTATTGCTGGAATGCCATAATGCACAATCATCAGCGTACAGTGAGTATTTAAGATTCCGAGGAGGAGCTGGTAAGATGTCATTGATCATACATAGAAATAATGTTGGTGACAAGACACTTCCTTGTGGGACCCCGTTTGCCTGGACAAAAATGTCTGAAAAAGTGACATTGTCGGAAAATAATTTGACAGCAAACGTTCTGTCAGAAATGAAATTTTGAATAAAACAAGGCAAGTTTCCACGTAATCCAAAGCATAAAGTTTTCTGAGTAGGCCATATCGCCATGTCATGTCATAGGCTTTTTCTATATCTAAAAATACTGAAATCATAAAATCTTTTTTGGCAATGGCCTCTTGAATATGACTGTCCAGCTTTACTAGTTGATCGAGAGTTTGGCGTCCCTTGCGGAAACCGCACTGCTCGTCAACTAGCAAATTACTGGAATTTAAAAAATGCAATAGCCTACTGTTAACAATTCTTTCCATGACCCTGCATAAGCAACTTGTTAACGCAATTGGGCGGTAGGAGATGGCAAGTCTGGGATTACCCCCTCCTTTCAATATGGGAATGATGTGGGCGAAGTGCCATGAGTTTGGAAAAGTGTGGCTTTTCCAAATTTCATTGTACACTTCTAGCAACTTAATCATGTCATCATGATTAAGATGCTTCATCATTTCATATCGAATCTCATCAGGGCCTGGGGATGTTCCTCTACAGGCTTCTAGGGCTCGGACAAGCTCATTCATTGTTAGGTCTTTATTATAATCAAAGTCATCTCCTGTGGCAAAGTGAATAGGTTGCAGCTCAGCGGCTTCCTTGGTGGTCAGGAAAGCGGGATGGTAATTTGCCGAGCTGCTTGTGTAAGAGAACTGCCTGGCGAGTACATTAGCAATGTCTTTAGGATTGTCGAAATTGGTTCCCTCGTGAGTGATGTTTTTAATTTTACAAGATGTTTTGTTCTTATTGATTTTATTGACAGTGGACCTTGCTAGTTTGTAGTTGCAAAAGTTCTCATTTGTGATTTGTGATTTTGATGATTATTTTTGAAAAGCCTGTAGGCCTTATTGCGTCGGCACAGCACCCTGCGGCAATCTGGTGTCCACCATGGAACTCTATGCTTAACGCTATCTGTCGAAGTTTTAGGAATGGATAGCAATGCTGCTTCTATAATCGAATTCTGAATATTGTTTACTTTATCGTCAATGGTTTCTCCAACAAGTTCGAGCTTGACGCTCCTTGTGAAGGCGACCCAGTCTGCTCGTTTTACGTTAAATTTAGGCGCTGAAGGCGTTCTCACTGTGTCGCATGAATATTTAATCAAAATAGGAAGATGATCGCTTCCCAACGAGTCGTCAATGGTGTGCCACAGGCACTTGGCTGCTATTGATGAAGAGACCAGTGATAAGTCAATAAAGCTCAAATTACCGGTATTATCATCCACCCGCGTCGGACTACCATCATTCAGAAGGATTAAATCAGACTCATTAAGCAACTTAACTACTTGCTCACCCCTACCATCCACCCTCAGGGAACCCCATAACGTATGATGAGCATTAAAATCAGCTAAAATTACTTTATTTTGTGGCAGACGTTCCTGAAGAGCAAAGAGCTCATCATAGGCTATCACTGCATCAGGTGGACAATAAAGTGAACATATAGCCAGATACATGCCATTAATTTTTACTTTGCATGCGACAAACTCCAAAGTAGAATCAATAGTCACTTCTGTAAAAGGGAGGCTTTGGTGGATGTACATGGCGACTCCGCCTCCACCCCTACCCTCACGATCCTTCCGACATAAATGGTAGTTCCTCAGCGAAACCCCCCTAACGGAAGCCGCCTTGCCGCGGTGGGGGGGCTTGAGGTCCCAATGATCTGGTGAGCCGGACCAGAGGGCTACCCATACTGGAGGGGTCACCAGTGAGGGATGAGACAAAATGGCTTCCTGGTGCACCAAGGCCTATGAGAGGGGATGGTGCACCCACCCCTGGTTCATCTCATCTTGGACCAGGGAGAACTCTCCCACGTGTGTTTGACCGTGCGTGGCATCCCGTAATACCAGGAGACAGGAGTCCTGGAGGTTGAGCGATGCTGCACGCTGCGCCCTGCAGCTAATAACACACCTCTTTGGTCCTTTATTCTGGTTAGACGGGTGGCTTGATCAAGGCCCGGTCAAGTCAATCGGCTGGTCAAATATGGCTAGGGTCAAGCAGGTACTATTCAGTCGGCAGCGCATAGGTCCCGCGACTGCCATCAGTACTGTAACAGTGGCTGCGTATATTTCCTCATTACCCCTGTGGCTGTTGGGAGATTTTGAGCCCAACTATAGCTTCCCCTTGTTGGACTCCATGGTGGGTGGGGGGTGAGGAAATGAAGAATTCTAATTTGTATGAGTACTACAAATTTACAAAGATCTAGCTCTCTCCCTGACGACTTACGCAATCCCCTGACCATTCCCTCTAGAACATCACATGTCACTCTGGAGCCTTTCCAGCTTCCAAAGGGCAAGAATGGGAATCGTAACGGTTCCCGGGCTCCCAAACCAGGTAAGAAGGGGAAAAGTCCTCCTCAATCCACTAAGGAAATCTTACCTGGTAAATATGAGAGTATTTCATATAGTAAGTACCTAGTAGTGAAGACCATTGATGGTGTATCAATCATGGATCTTGATATTTTTGAAGTACATAGGAAAATAGTTGAGGTATGTCAACGTGATCCTCGCATCACCCCACAGCGAGATGGTAGCCTGATAGTTGAAGTTTCGTCACAAGATGAGAGTGACCGTCTGCGTGCAATATGCAACATCCCTGGGGCTCAAGTTTCATGCTCTCCTCACAAAACCCTCAATCAGTGTAAGGGCTTTGTCTTTTCCCGAGACCTGATGAGGTATTCTGAGGAGAAACTGTTAGAGGAACTAGAGAATTTTAATGTAGTGGCAGTAAAACGTTTTAAGAAGAAAGTTGACGGTTTGGAACAGTCTACACCAGCTCTCCTTCTAACTTTTAATACGTTGGTCCTTCCAGAATCAGTTAAGTTGGCATGGTACCACCTCAAGGTAAAGCCATATGTGCCCAACCCTATGCGGTGCTTCCACTGCCAGGGTTATGGGCATGGAGCCAACTCTTGCCGTTTTAAGGAAAATGGACAAGCAAGAATATGTGTAAAGTGTGGTACGACAGGTCATCAAGAAGATGACAACTGTCCAGGTCCAATATGCTGTTATCACTGCAAAGAAGCACATGAAGCTTCTTCAAAGCAATGTAAAAGGTACAAATTTGAGAAAGAAGTATTGCTAATAAGGAGCAAGGAGAAAGTTAGTTTTCCAGAGGCAAAGCGACGTGCCCGTGTGCTGTTTGCACAGCCAGGTAAATCCTTTGCTTCGGTTCTGGCTCATCCTCCTTCCCACCAACCTTTGCCCTCCAATGCTTCTTACACCACACACTCTGCCACTTCTTTTAAACCTCAGTCCCCAATTGCTGAAACTGCCTCTGGTGAATTCCACCAGAAACGGAGTAGGAGTGAGGGGTCTATTGAGGAGACTCCTCCTCCCAAAGTAAGGTCTTTGGAGCCATCAGGTGAGGCTCCAGAGGCCTCAATGGTGACAGCCCCAGCTGCCACCATATCCACAGGGGCCTCTGCTGCTAGGCAGAATGCCCCTGAAGCTAAGGCTCAGGTTTGCCCCTTGCCCAGGCAAAGGAATCCTGAGCCTGTTCAAAAGACTCAGTTCAAGGTGGGGTCTTTGGAGCCGTCAGGAAGGGCTTCAGGGGTCTCAACGGTGACAGCTCCAGCTGCCACCACATCCACAGGGGCCCCTGCTGCTAGGCAGAATGCCCCTGAAGCAAAGGCTCAGGTCCGTTCTTTGCCCAGGCAAAGAAATCCTGAGCCTGTCAAAAGGAAGCCTGTGGAAACTAGTTCCACGGGTAAACAACCCCTCAAAAGACTCTCCCAAGATCCTGGAAAGGGACAGCCTAAAGGTGTAGGGCAAACCTTGACCACAGGTGCTGCCAAACACCTTATGAAAAAATAGTTTAAAGAACTGGATACCCTAATCCAATGGAACTGTCAGGGAATTCATGCAAAATGGGAAGAACTGCAACATCTGATAGCTTCATATAACCCAGTTTGTGTATGCCTACAAGAGATTATGACCAGGGAAAATCATCCGATTTCCCTGAGAGGATTCCAAATTCAAGCCCATTATGGGACTTTTGACAATGGACCTCATGGAGGAGTAGCAGTAATGGTATGTCAGGATATTCCTTTCCAGGCCATCCACCTGCAGACAACACTGCAGGTGAAGGCTGTCTGAATAGGCTTGACACGACCTTACACTGCTGCATCTATCTACCTTCCTCCACATAATCTCAACATAAATGATTTGGAAGATCTACTTGGGCAGTTGCCACATCCATTTCTACTCTTGGGAGATTTCAATGGTCGGCATCACCTGTGAGGAGACACTTTGTGCAACCCTCGAAGAAGGGCCTTGGAGTCCTTGCTCCTAAGAGTAGATGCAGTTTTATTGAACAGTGACACTCCCACACATTTCCAAATTCAAAATGGGACATTCTCCAATATAGACCTGTCAATTGTCTCACCTGATTCACAGATGGATTTCACTTGGTAGGTTATGGAAGACTTACATGGAAGTGACCATTTTCCAATACTTTTGGAGGAGGTGAATGGTATTCCAGCCAATAGAGTGCAGAGATGGCGACTTGAACATGCGGACTGGAATCTTTTTTAGATCAACTGCAGTATTGCATGGATCTGTGAATGATTTCCAGTGTGTTCAAGATGCTGTTAATCACTTCACATCACGAATTCACCTTGCAGCAGAAGCATCCATTCCCAAAAGTAGCGGGCATTACCGTCGACCTCCAGTACCATGGTGGTGTGATGAATGCCAACAAGCTGTCAGAGCAAGAAAAGCTGCATTAAGACAGTTGAAACGACGCCCCAGTGATGTAACCTTGATCCATTACAAAAAGACCCGAGCCAAGGCCAGGCGAGTACTAAAGGAGGCCAGACGGACGTCTCCTCGATTAACTCTAGGACCCCCTTAGCATGGGTATGGGACAAGGTACGTAAGATCGCTGGAAAGAGCACATCACTGTCACCACCTGCTTTGAAGATTGATGGCATAATCATCACAGATAAAAAAGATGTTGCTAAATCCATGGCAGAGATCTCCTCAGGAGCATCTTACACTGCCCGATTCTCCACTCTTCAGGCTGAACAGGAACGACACCCAGTGTCGTTCTTCAGTAGAACTGCAGCAGAACTTCCATACAACTTGCCATTTTTGCGCAAGGAGATGGACTCTGCTTTGCAGCTCTGCCGTAAGACTGCCCCAGGAAGTGACGATATTCCATACCAAATGATATCTCACTTACCAGAGAGCTCCCAGAAGTTCTTGTTGGACCTATTCAATAGGATATATAGGGAGGGTACAGTGCCATCCACATGGAAAGAGTATAATCATTCCTGTTCCTAAACCTGGCAAGGATGCTTCCACACCAGGAAATTACAGACCAATTTCCCTCACCAGTTGCATCTGCAAGCTGATGGAGAAAATGGTAAACTTCAGGTTGACATGGCTGCTAGAAAGGGAAAACGTGCTGACTCCATATCAATATGGGTTTAGAAGATTGAGATCGACCACAGATGCACTTGTAAGGATGGAAACTGCTATACAGAATTCCTTCGCACAGCGACGTCACATGTTAGCAGTCTTCTTTGACCTTGAAAAGGCTTATGATACTACTTGGAAGCATGGCATACTCAAGAAGTTGTATGACATTGGTTTAAGAGGAGCATTACCTACCTTCATACAAAACTTCCTTGCTAACAGGAAATTTAAAGTTCGGGTGGGAAACCGTTTCTCTAACCTGGAAGATCAGCTGGAAGGGGTCCCACAAGGGAGTGTCTTAAGTGTGACCCTGTTTGCCATTGCTATAAATGACATTGTAAAGGTTGTTCCAAGTTCTGTCTCATGTAATCTGTATGTGGATGACTTTACACTGTACTGCTCAGGAGGAAGCCTACAAGGACACATGCAGGCTGCAATAATCAGGTTGTACAGTGGACAACATATCATGGGTTCAAATTTTCCCCAAGCAAGACCATGGCTATGCATTTCCAAAAACGAGGAAAATTCCATTCTTCCCTCTATTTAGGAGCAAACCCACTGCAATTTGTCCAAGAGGTGAAGTACTTGGGTCTAATTTTTGACTCAAGGCTTACATGGGTGCCTCACATCAAACAGTTAAAAGTGAAGGCTACCAAAGCACTTAGTATTTTGCGGGTTCTTTCACATTTATCTTGGGGTGCAGACCGCACAACGCTTCTACGGCTTTACCGAGCGCTTATTCGTAGTAAGCTTGACTATGGATGTGAAGCTTATTCATCTGCAACTCTCACTGTTCTCCGGATGTTGGACTCGGTTCATAATGAAGCTCTCAGAATCTGTACTGGGGCTTTCAGGTCTTCACCTGTGGAGTCCCTGTATGCTGAGTGGAGAACCACCTCTTTCATTACACCGAGAATACATGAACCTGATTTATTACACGAGACTACAAAGGATTCCGGGATCTCCTACATCCAGATTGGTTTTCAACCCCCTTGAGGATAGCCGATCCTATGGTAAGAGAATGAGGAATCTTGTGGATCTTAATTTAAATCTCTCTAAGGTTCTGGCTGTTGGAATTCCCCAATTCCCCCTTGGACTAATCAAGTCGAGCTGGATTTAGTCGGAATTGAGAAAGGGGAGAGATCCGAAGCAGAAGTCCGAGAGAAATTTCTTCAGCACATTTCTAAATACCAGGGATCAGATGCAATTTATACAGATGGTTCGAAATCTGAAAATGGCGTGGGTTTTGCAGCAGTGAGCAGAAGGAAGACTGCATCTGGCAGTCTTTCTCTAGCAGCCTTGATCTTCACTGCAGAGTTACATGCCATCCTTACAGCAGTTAAGATGACTAGAGATCTTACGAACCATTCTGTTGTGATATATTGTGACTCTCGTAGTGCCTTGCAAGCAATCAAGAGCTTAAACTCATCACATCCAGTAGTGAGGGCGGTTCAAGATTGGCTTGCACTGATGTCAACACGTAAAAAGATAACTCTATGTTGGGTGCCAGCGCATGTTGGTATCAGTGGGAATGAGCGAGCTGATCAGAAGGCCAAGGCAGCTGCCGCTCAGCCTTCTGATGCTCGTTTTCCTCTCCCACACACCGACCTGAAACCCAGCATCAGAAGGGAACAATGGAGGCATACCTCCAGAAACAAACTGTGTGACATTAGAGATGACCTTGACAGTTGGGCAACTAGCATCCATCCCAACCGAAAAGTGGAAGTTGTATTAACAAGACTAAGAATCGGGCACACAAGACTGACTCATGGGCCAATGATGGCTAAAAATCAAGCACTTTGTGAAGGATGCCAAGAGCCATTAACGATCGCACATGTAGTGGAAAGATGTGCAACATTCTCAGACCAAAGACTTATGTACTTGTCTCCCCCATATACACTGAAAAATGTATTGGGGGAAGATTGTGACATAGAGGGTCTTATTAATTTCCTTAGGGAGACTAATATTTTCGATAAAATTTAATTATGCATAATGTTTATGCAATAATTTTATGCACTTAGAGCATAATATTTATGCTTTGATTTTTAATCTATTTTTTGTTAATTGTAAGATATTTATTGATAGATTTTTAAAGTTTTAAACATTTTAATATTTGTAGTTAACATTCGCCACTAATGACCTTAGCTGTTGACGCGGCAGATAATTCTAAATAATCAATCAATCAATCCTCAGCGAAACGATCTCGTCAGAGACGAGGTGTGTTAAGTGCGTTTCTTGGAAAACTATAATATCGGGAGCATAGGACGAGGCTAATAATTTAAGGTCATTTACTTTAGATCTAAGACTTCGACAGTTCCATTGTATAATGGTCGACGCGAAGATTACGTTTTATGGGGTTTGGAAGTGCCTTGTCCACCAGTTTTTTTCTTTTTTTGGGAGGGAGACGCCTCCTCTCCCTCGCTTCCCGGGGACCTCTCTCGGGATGGTTTGGAGACAGAAGCCTCCATGTCCTGCACCTCCTGGCGAGGGAGACGACTGACAGATTGCGATCTGCTTCTCTCCCGAGAAGCCGATCGCGAGCCAGACGAAGTCCTCACAGGAGTAGCCCAGACGGGAAGGTGCGCTCCGGACTGTGATTCAGTATCATCCTCCTTATGATGTTTAGACTGGGTTGATGCAGTCATTTGATCAACCAATTTGGTCAGGTGATATACTTTAATATTTAATTCTTTAACGGTCTGTTTAAGTTCAGCAATTTCTTTATCCTTAGCTGCAAGCTGTTGACTGACATTACTTGCACTAGGGGTGGTGTGAGTTACTGCTTCAGCATAGGAAGTATCGGGTTTGTGTGTCAAACTTTCCACTTTCCTCTTAGCTTCAGTATAACTAACTTCATGCTTTCTCATATATGCTAATGTCTCGGTTTCCTTCTTCAGGATGCTACACTCAGCAGATCCTGACTGATGGGGACCTCCACAATTAGCACATTTGGAAATCTGGTTAGTACATGTAATGGTGTCATGGGCTTCAGCACATTTACGGCATACAAATTTACTCGAGTCTTTATCAATACATCTTAATGAGTGTGTCCGAATTTTTGGCATCTACTACAATGCATTGGCTTTTGGATATAAAGTCTTACTTGAACACGTTCATAACCGACGTTGATATACTCAGGGATTTTGTTTAAAGCAAAGGTCAAAAAACACAGTCCAGTTTTCGTTCGCATATTCCCGTCCTTCTTGGTCATACAATGAACGTCCACTACGTCTTGGTCCTTCATGCTCTCAAGAATTTCACTTTCTTCCATCGTCCTCAAATCCCTGTGAAAGATTACTCCCTTACAGGTATTTGGGCCAATAGGGATAGTTACTTTAACTCGAAGATCATGAATTTGCGTCAGCTTAAGTAAATCCTTAATCTGGGAGTTGTATTGTACTTCAACAACGAGGCTTCCATCTCGCAATTTTTTGACAAAATCAAAATCGCCGTCCACTTGACCATCAAGGACCTTTTTGATGATGAAGGGGTTCACGTTCAAAAGCGATTGATTTTCATTCACGCATTTTACATTCGCGAACCTTGCATTCTCGGTGGGGATTTTGAAAAGTGGTCTTCTCGTTTTGTCGTTAGTGGGGGTTCCGTTGTTCAGGGTCGAGTTTGTCAAGGAGTACTCATGAGTCGCCCCTCCTCCTTGAGGAGGAGAAGGGGTAGCCGGGGTATCATTCATTCTGGGCATCGGACCAGGTCCGACCCCTTTGCTCAAAATCGTTCTCCTGAAGGGATTTGAAAACTCTTAACTTTTGGTATCAACCTAACAGCAATAGCTAAGAGAGAGTAAATCAGTATTTCGTCCTCTACCCCCCAGTGGAAGCCTGGTTGCGTTCTCCAGTACCACAGAGAGGATCGAGTTATGTGGAGGACACTCCCTTACCGCCGAACTTGCCTAGTGCGAAGGACGGTAAGTCGGTGCCCACCCCCCAGGCGAATACGGGAGCCCACAAGGGTACTCCGGTAGGCTCAGGGAAGTCACATGAAAAAGGAAAATTTTAGAATGGAGAAAAAGTGCCCCAAAGGACGCCCCAGACTACTGGGCCTCCCTACCCAGGGGTCAATGCCCGTAAGGGCTACCCTGGTGTAGAAGAGAGCTGCGGGTCTGAGGTGGGGTGCTGACTACGCCTACTGTAGTCTCGTGTCACCTGCAAAAACAAGAGCACTGAAGGTGCTGGCAAAGCACAAAAAATGATCTGTAATTTACAGGATTTTACTTTAATTTAACAATGTCAAGTGAGACGAGAGGCCCCGGGCTCCAGGGTAGCTCTTGTGGCACAAGACTGTGTTTGTTGTTACTGCGTTATAACCAAGGTATTTGCTCGACAAAAGCTGAAACACGAGTGAGTAATGACCTCGTGCAAGAATCAAATCGTAACCAAAGGATTGGCCAAGGAGCGAACTGGCATGTACAAAACCAACGCCATCTATTGGCACAGCATATAGGATACTTCCATTTTCTTTAATTATTACACAAGCAAACAAGTAATTACATAATATAATTGAAAGAAAACACCATACAACACATAATAATTACATATATTTTTTTTATCTATCGTCGCTGACGATACAATATCCAACATAAATAAAAAAAAGGAAGAAAAAAGAAGAAAAAAAGAAAAAAGAAAAGAAAAAAGAAAGAAAAAGTATAGAAAAAGAAAAATGAAAAAGAAAAGAAAAAGAAAAAAGAAAGAAAAGAAAAAAGAGAAAAAAAGGAAAAGAAAAGAAAAGAAAAAAGGAAGGAAGAAAAGAAAAGAAAGAAGAAGAAAAAAACAGCAATCATGCACAAACAAACAAGGCAAATCCCACGTCAGAAAAGGTCAAGGCTACATTTTTATTAGTAGAGGGCGGTTTCTTCTCCCCTGTTAAGGTCTCGGGATTTTACTTAAAAGATTTGCTCGTACAGAACAACAGAGATGAATTGAGAAATCTTAAAACTATACGATGAATGTGATAAAAGAAAGGTTTCTTTGGCACATATGAATGAGCAATCATAGACATCTTCCTGGTACTGGGGGCCGCAAGTGCACCTCCCAGCTCTTGTTCCTGCACCAGTCAATACTTTGGGGTAAAGTACACTTTTCGCATCAGGGTTGAGACAATGTAGGCAGCTTGTTTTTTCTCATGCGCTGTTTATCTGTAACAGGAATAAATATTTATTCAGATCAGTAATGGCTTCATAACTGATATTAATCATAGCAGGTAACTATCAATACATGATCTCTAGCTTTACTCTATATAATTCAATGTCACTCCCTAAATCCGTGCTTATAGACCATTCAAGACACACACACCCACACACACACACACAGAAAAAAGGAGGTATGACATGTAACTCTTTTGAAGTGGATGAAGTGGCCATCATATCGCCACGAGTGCACAAAGCTTTTGCAGGGCGATTAGACCCATTTGGCATCTAGGAATTTGCATTATTTCCATTGATAAATGAGTGTGGAATGTATTGCCCGTGAGCCAAGACTGGAAGGACGCTATTTCCCATGCCCTGGATAAAATGACAAAGACATTGGCAAATGGCTAAAAGCAAGAAATGCTTCTGCCGAGAGAGAACAGAGGAGGCATGGAGTTTTCTCAGCGCACACGAGTGGCCTTCAAGCCACGCACACGCAAGGTGGCCTCTCAAGTAAGCTGAAGTTTGTGTTTTGGGTCACGTTTAAATCCGTGAAGTATTTGGATCCCGTGGGTTATGTTAACTGTTTTTACGCAAATGAAGTGTGTGAGATTCTTCCAGTCGAACGCAACACAAAGAAAGTTATTATGATAT
>NC_051427.1:3399032-3411980 GCF_015228065.2 Penaeus monodon
ATTATAAAATTTTAAAATATATTTATAATATATATTTTATATATTATATATATATATATATGGCTGTAACTATGTATAAAATTTATAATACATATATAATAATAATTTTAATTTATATATATATATATATATTATATATATATATATACATATAACATATATATTAACATATATATAATATTTTATAATATGTTAAATATATATAATTATAATTATTGTTTTATATAAATAAAATTAATAATATATAATATATATAAAATTATATATGTGTTGTGTGTGGGGGTTTGGTGTGGGTGTGTGTGTGTGTGTACGTATGAATACATATATTATATAAATATCTACACATCCACACACATATATATACATATAGGGATAAAATTGTAAGGGGTGTTTTTACCTGGTGTGTGTGTGGAGATAGAAAATAGTAAATAAAAAATAGAGAGAGAGGAAAAGAGGTTGCAAAGTAAATGAGTAATGCACAATCTTATCTTGTTACCCGAAAATTTTTTTTCCAAACTAACATTTCAAACTATTTTATCATCATTCTCCAAAACCCGCGTTGTTATCACAAAATACAAAAAGCCATCAAATTTTCCCAATTTTAAAAAAAAATCTTTTACATTTTCACGCATGAAATTACTGATAAAATTATTTTCTTTAAATATTGTTCTCTTTATACGAGTAGTAATATGAATTGATAGGGCTGGATCGCGATCAGTCCGTTTTAACATGAAATGGAGAATAGGTAGAAAAATACACAACACGAACACATACACCTTCTCTCCTCTCTCTCTCTCTCTTCTCTTCTCTCTCCTCTATATATATATATATATATATATAATATATTTTATATATAATATCTACACATATATTGTGGTATATAATATTTTATAATATAATATATATATATATAATATAAATATTAGTAAATAGTATGTTCAATATGAGTTGTATATATATATAATATATATATATATATATATTGTATGTATGTTCTGTATATATATATCATTTTTACTATTACAATAGACATGTGGCAGACCCCCAGGGCACAAACATAAAAGATCATTCACAAACAGCAGTCAAACAGACGTATGATCGAGAATGATTTATTGATTATTTAAAATATCTGCGTGTCGACAGCTAAGGTCATTACGGCGAAACCTTGTTTTTAAAAAGAATAGAAAAAATTTAAACTTAAAAACTAGCAATAAATATTTAAAATAAAAAAATATATTTAAAATCAAACATAAAAAATTATGCTAAGGTATAGAATTTTTGCATAAACAGCACAATTAGATTTTTATTGAAAATACATACGTCTTTGGTCCCAGAAAGTTTCACATTTTCCACTACATGGCGTTTTTAAGGGCTCTTTGGGATCCCTCACAAAATGCTTACTTTTTGCCATCACGGTCCCCCTATCAGTCTTTTGTGCCCGATTCTTTGTCTGTTAATGCAAATTCCCTTTTGGTTGGGGGAGCTAGTCACCCAAATGCCCAAAGGGCATTCTAATCTCTCGCGTTTTTTTCGGGGGTATGCCCCATTGTTCCTTCCATTTATCCGAAAACAAACCCCGATGCGGGGGTTTAGGTCGGTGTGTGGGAGAGGAAAACGAGATCAGAAGGGGAGCGGCAGCTGCCTTGGGCCTTTTTGACAGCTCGCTCATTCCCCCACTTGGGGAAAAAAAAATCCATGAAAACCCCGGGAGGGGAAGAATAGGGGGGGCCCATAACACCATGGCCCATAAACTTCTAATCTCTTTTTTTAAAAATTTATTTAAAATAATTTTTTAAAAGTTTTTTCCACTAAAAAAGTTTCTAGTTTTTAAATTTTTAATATATTTGGGAAAAAAAAAGTTTTGAGATGTTATTTTTTAAAAATTATTGGGTAAAAAAGGTTTTAGGGGAATTTTTAAACAAATATTAAAATTTTTAAACAAAACTTAAAGATTTTTAAAATACTAAACAAATTAAAAAAAAAAGCATAAATTTTTAATTAAATTAAAAATTTTGAAAAAAAAATTAGCAAAAAAATTTTTTAAAATAATTTAAAAAATTTAAAATCTAGCAAAATTAAAATTTTTTATTTTTTTAACAAGTAATTTTTTTGTTGGAATTTGAAATTTTTTTCCAAATTGGTTTTTTTTAAAAATCTTGGCTTCAAAAGTGCCATTTTTCCATCACCCCCCAGGGTAGTTTGGTCCCATTCTTATTTTGAATGCAATTCATTTTGTTGGGGGATCTAGCCCCCAAACCCCAATTCATTTTGGTTTTTTCTGGAGTATCCCCCTTTTTCCTTCCCATTTCCGAAGAAATTTTGGGTTTGTTTTTAAAAAACGAGCACCGGCGGGGGCCAGTCCTGGTTTGAAAACCGCTCAACTGACCCACTGCCTGGCCCCACAGGTTTTTTTTTTTACGGGGAAAATAGGCGCCCAACCCCCCCACAAAGGGATTTTACTTTGATTGCTTGAAAGGGCACTAAACCCCAAATTCCCCATAAAGTTTAAAAATCTCTTTTCCTTAACTCCCCGGGGGAATTCCCCTTATAAGATCGGGGCCAAAAATCCCAAGAGCCTTCGCCCGCTAAAAAACCCAATTTTTTTCCTTTCGCCATCTGAAAGGCCCCACCTTTACTTGAAATTGTAAAAATTCCTTCTGACTTGTTAATTTCCCCCCTTCGACCAAATCCGTCCCCCCCAAAAAAAACCCCCAAATTAGGGGGTTTTAAAAATTCCACAAGACCTTTTTCCCTAAAATTTGGTTCCTCGGGGGGTTAAAACCAATTTGGATTTGGGGGGGGAAAAAAATTTTTTTTGAGTCCCGGAAATCTTTGTAGTCCGGTAATAAAAGGGGGGTTCCCCCCAATACAGGGCTCCACAGGGGGGAAACCCAAAAACCCCCAGCATTTAAGTTCAAAAAACCGAGTCCAACCCGGAGAACAGGGGAGGGGAAATAAGCTCACATATAGTCAACTTATACAATAAGCGCTGGGAAAAAGCCGTAGAAGCGTTGTGCGGTCTGCCCCAAGATAAATGTAAAAGAACCCGCAAAAAACTAAATGCTTTTGTAGCCTCAATTTTAACTGTTTGATGTGAGGCACCCAGTAAGTTTTTAGTCAAAAATTAACCCAATACTTCACTCTTGGACAAATTGAGTGGGTTTGTCCCCAAATAGAGGGAAAGGGTGGAACTTTCCTCGTTTTGGAAAAGTAACCCTGGTTTTGCTTTGAGAAATTTTAACCCAGATAGTTGCCCACTGTACAACCTGATTTATTGCATCTATGCGTCCTTGCACATCCTGTAAGCTTTTTCCCGAGCAGAAGTGTAAAGTCCCAATACAGATTACATGGACAGCACTTGGAACAACCTTTATAGTCTTTATAGCAATGGCAAAAGGGGCACACTTAAAACACCCTTGGGGGCCCCCCCAGCTGGTTCCAGTTAGAGAAACTGTTTCCACCCAACTCTAAAATTCCTGTTTAGCAAGGAAACTTTTATGAAGGAGGTAATGCCCTCTTAAACCAAAGTCATACAGCTTCAGAGTATGCAGCTTCCAAAAAGTACTAAGCCCTTTTTAAGGTCAAAGAAAGTAACTGGAGTCGCGTGCAAAAGGAAATTTTGATAGAGTTCCTCCTCACAAGTGCACTGGGTCGATCCAATTTTTTTTTAAAACCATATTGAATGGGGTCCACGTTTTCTTTTTTAGCACCAGTCAACCGAAGTTTACCATTTTCTCCTCAGCTTTCAGATGCAGCGGGAGAAAATTGGGTCGTAATTTCCCGGGGTGGAAGTTTTTTGCCAGGTTTTTGGAACAGAATTATTTAGCCTCTTTTCCCTGTGGATGGCACTGTGCCCTCCCATAGATCCTATTAAAAAGTCAACAGGAACTTCGGGAACTCTCCGAAGTGAGATATCATTGTAGGGAAAATCGTCCTTCCGGGGCAGTCTTACGGGAGAGCTGCAAAAAAGAGTCCATTCCTTTGGGAAAATGGAAGTTGTATGGAAGTTCTGCTGCATCCTACTGAAGAAAAACACGGTGTTTTTTCCTGTCACCCGAAAGGGAGAAACGGCAGTGAAAAGCTCCAGAGGAGATCTCTGCCCTGGATTTAGCTAGCTCATTGCAAATCTTTTTTTTGTGATGATTATGCCCTCATCTTCAAGCAGGTTTGGGGGAATGGATTGCTCTTTCCAGCAAACTTACGCCCCCCTTTTCCCAACCCCGCTAAGGGGGTCCCGATAATCGAGGGAAAAACTGTCTCCCGAGCCCCTAGCCCCTTTAGCACCCCCTGGCCTTGGGTGGGTCTTTTGTAATGATCAAAGGGTTTCAATTTTGCAGCTTAATGCAGCTTTCTTGCCTTTACAGCTTTTTGGCATTCATCAGACCACCTGGTACTGGGGTCGCGGTATCCGCACTTTTGGGAATGGATGCTTTTGCTGCAAGGGAATCTTTTGTGAAGTGATTAACAGCACTTGAAACACTGGAAATCATTAAAAGATCCTTGCAATCTGCAGTTGATCAAAAAGATTCCCGTCCGCATGTTCAAGTCGCCCTCTCTGCATCCATTGACTGGAATACCATTCATCCCCCCAAAATTATTGGAAAATGGTCCTTCCAGTAAGTCTTCCATGACCTGCCAATGAAATTCAAGTGAATCAGGTGAAAACCCATTGATGGGCATATTGGAGAAAGTCCCAGTTTTTAATTGGAAATGTGTGGGGGTGTCACTGTTCATAAAACTGCATCTCTCTTTAAAAACAAGGACTCCCAAAGGCCCTTTCCCCGGGTTGCACAAAGTGTCTCCCCCCAGGTTAGCCGGGCATTTAAAAACTCCCAAGAGTAAATGGATTGGCAAAAATGCCCCAAGTAGATCTTAAATCATTTATTTAGATTATTGGAGGAAGGTAAGGATGCAACAGTGTAAGGTCGGTCAACCCATTCCACGCCTTCACCTGCAGTGTTGTCTCAGGTGGATGGCCGGAAGGGGAAAACTGATACCATTTTTGTACCCTCCATGAGGTCCATTGCAAAAGGGTTCCATAATGGGGTTGAATTGAAAACCTCTCAGGAAATGGGGCGATTTTCCCTGGTCATAATCTCTTGTAGGCTACAAAGGGGTTCCTGAAGCATCAGATGTTTTATTCTTCCCATTTGCATGAATTTCCTTTCATTTCCCTTGGGTTGGTATCCAGTCTTTTAATATTTCTTTATAAGGGGTTTGGCACACCCGGGTCAAGGTTTGCTCCCCCTTTAGGTGTCCCCTTTCCAGGATCCTGGAGTACCTTTTTTAATGGGTTTTTTTCCTGGGGAACTAGTTCCACAGGTTTCCCTTTGGGCAGGTTTAGGATTTTTTTGCCCGGCAAAGGGGGGCCTGAGCCTTTGCTTCCCCTTCGTCTAGCAGGGAGGGCCCCTGTGGATTTTTGTTGCGCTGGAGTCTTTGGGACAGGTTCAGGATTCCTTTTCCTGGGGAAAGGCGTGCCTGAGCCTTTACTTCAGGGCTTTGCTAGCAAGTCCCGTGGATGTGGTGGGAAACTGGAGCTGTCCCGTTGAGGCCTCTGGAGCCTTGCCTGATGGCTCCAAAGACCTTACTTTGGGAGGGGAGTCTCCCCAATAGACCCCCCCACTCCTACTCCGTTTCTGGGGGAAAACTCACCGGGCAGTGAGCAATTTTGGGGCTGAGGTTTAGAGGAATGGCAAGGTGTGTTAAGAAGCAGGAGGGCAAGGGTTTGGGGGGAAGGGGGTGGGCTAGAACCGAAGCAAAGGGCCTACCTGGGTGCAAACAGCTAGGGCACGTGCTTTGCCCCTGGAAAAATAATTTCCCGCCCTTATTACCAAACTTCCTTTTCAAATTTTTACCTTTTTTCATTGCTTTTAAAAAGCTTTATGAGCTTCTTTTCAGTGGAAAGCATATTGGGCCCAATTGTCATCTCCTTTATGACCTGTTTTTACCAAATTTACAATACTCTTGGTTGTCCCCTTTTTTTTTAAAAGGGGAAGATTTGGCTCCATGCCATAAACCTTTGGGAGTGGAAACCCCATAGGGTTGGGGGCATATGGCCCTTTTCCTTTAGGTGGTACCATGCAACTTAACCGATTTTGGAAGGACTAATGTGTTAAAAGTTAGAAAAAGACTGGTGTCGCTTTCCAAAATCAAATTTCTCCCAAAAGTTTTACTCCACATTAAAAATTTTCAGTTCCTCTAACAGTTTTCCCCGAAAACCTATCAGGGTCTCGGAAAAGACAATTCCCTTTCACTGATTGATTTTGAGAAAAAAACGGCCCCAGAAGTTCATTTGCCGCCGATACCTTCTTACGAAATAAAATGGTACCTTTTGGGGGAAAGGGTCCTTTTAATAAACATTTTAAACCCAAAAGTCAAAATATTATACCCTAAGGGGTTTTTTCCCTAAAATTACTAATAAATTTTATTTTAATAAGTCTCCTAGGATTAAAACTTTTCCCCTCTACCTTTTGGGAGGGGGGAAAATTACGTTTTTTTTGCCTTTAAATGAAAAAGGTTTGGGATACCCGTGTGATTTTCCAGGGAAAGGTCAAAGGGTTTCCCCATCTTGGGGAAAAACTAATCTTGAATTTTAGTTACCCCTCAAATTTAATTCTTATTTTCCCCCACCCCCCCCCCCAATGGGCCCCCCGAGGGGAAAAACTTGTTTTGGGAAAAAAAGCCACAGGGGAAAGAGGAAAATTTTCCGCCCTATCACGTATACCCCATGCGTACCCAAAAAGTCTGTTGACCCAGCCAATTTGACCCCCGATTTATGAGGGCCTTGATCAAGCCACCCGTCTAACCCAAAAAAAGGCCCAAAAATTTCTAGCTCAGGGGGGCAGGTGGCATGTAACCTCCCGGATCCGTCTTGAAAGGGTGCCCGCACGGCAAACCACAATTTCCCCGTCCAAAAAAACCATGGGGAAATCCCCTCCGGGCCCTTGGTGCAAGGGAACCCCTTTTTTGTCTCTCCCCTCAATTGACCCCTCCCCAAAATGGGGGGCCCTTGGGGCCCCAACTTGGGACTAAAAGCCCCCCACCCCCAAGGGGGTTTCCTTAGGGGGTTACACTGTTGAGGTTTTTCTTGAGGAAACAGAAATGAGCCGTTGAATTTAAGTGGCCCCTCTCGTCGGTACGAAAACTAAAAGGGCCCCTTCGTTTGAGAAAATCATTGAACATCCAACATTTTTTTGAGGGACTTCAAAAATTCAAATCCATGTTGTTACACCATAAAGGCTCAAAGGTTTTTTTTTTTTTTCCGGGGTTTTTTTTTTTTTTTTTTTTTTTTTTTTTTTTTTTTTTTTTTTTTTTTTTTTTTTTTTTTTATTGGTTTTTTTTTAAATAAGTGCCGTTTACCCAGAAATTGAAGCCGATTACTTTTTACCCCTTTTTATTAAACCCCCGTTAACCAGAAAAAAAAAGACCAAGATTTTTCAATGCAGGGGGGTTTTCCTCCTAATAGGATCCCCTTTTTTGGGTTGGGATGTAAGCAGGAAAAATGGGAAGTTCCCCGTCCAAGTGAATGAACCAGGGTTTTGGGGCATTTAAAGTAAATCTTTCAAATAAAGATTCCCAACACCTGAACACCTTAAGGAAGCAGAGATGTATTTTATTCGCAAAGAACAAGAGACCTTACAGCCTGATTGGAGTAAGGCTTACCAGAGACTAGGCCCCAAAATTGACAGCAATGACATAATTGTAGTGGGTGATAGAATGTCTAACTGGCTTAAAGAAAATTGGAATCAGGATTACTTTATTCTCATGCCATCAAAAAGCAGTTATTAGGCTGTACATACAACATCTGCATGAGGTAGATCATGCTGGAGTAAAGTGTACTTTGGCTAAGTTACAAAGTAAATTCTGAGTCCCTGGTACTCGACGTTTGAACAAAGCAGTAAAGAGTCGATGTGTTGTATGTAAAAGGTTAGAAGCTGTAACTGTTGGTCAGGAAATGGGCCAAGTAAGTTCTGAAAGGCTAAATCCTGCTCCACCTTTTTACTATACTTCATTCGATATATTTGGACCTTTTGAGATCAGAGATACTATCAAACGGAGAACTATTGGTAAAGCATACGGTATCATTTTCACTTGTCTTGTGACTCATGCACTATACTTGGATCTAGCAGATAGTTACAGCACACAAAGCTTCTTAACTGCATGTAAGAGATTTGTATCTATTAGAGGATATCCACATACCGTACATTGAGATTCAGGTACACAGTTAGTAGCTGCCAGTAAGGAGCTAAAGATCATAAGGCATAACTGGGATTTATCAAAAATCGTTGACTCAAGTGTCGACAAAGGAACTACTTGGGTATTTAAGAAGTCTGCAGAGGCTCCCTGGCAAAATGGTTGAAGTGAAAGTTTCATTAGATCAGTTAAGAGCCATAACTATAGCGATTCATCATCATCATCAAGGGGCTAACGCCGACGGGGGCGCATGACCGCATCCACCCTTCGCTCTTGTTGATCTAGTTCATGGCTCCTGTTGCCAGACCAATCCGTCTACTGACTTCCTGGTCTAACAACCCAGAGATATGGACTACACTACCAAGGTATGTAAAACTTTCTGTGACTTCAACGTCCTCGCCGCAAGCATGGATCGACTGAACGGGTTCCCCTAACAAGCCCCCAAAGTCCTGAATCTTGGTCTTGGTCCAGGAGACCTCTAGGCCTAGGGGCTTTGCCTCATTGCTAAATGCATCCCAAAAGCCGCCACAAATGACTCCAAGGACTCAGATAGGATGGCAACATCGTCGGCAAAGTCAAGGTCTGAGACCTTAATATAGCCTAGTGTTGCTCCACACTGACTTTGGCTAGTAGCTCTGCCCATTATCCATTCCATACAAGTATTGAAAAGTGTTGGTGCAAGGACACAGCCTTGCCTCACCCATGAATTAACAGGGAAGAAGTTCGACATACCCCCACCACACTTTTCAGTTACTTTCAGTACCAGTATAGAGGCTTGCTATCAGGCCAATAATCTGTGTCGGAATTCCCCTGAGCCTCAGGATCTCCCATAGTGATTCCCGATGCACAGAGTCAAACACCTTCTTGAGGTCGATGTAGGCTGCGAGCAACCCACGACCAAACTCACGACGGCATTCCCCAATTACTCCGAAGCCCCCTAGTATACGGTCTATCATGGACTTGCCAGGAGTAAATCCAGACTGCTCCGGTCTCTGATGCCTCAGTAGGTGGTTGCGGATCCGTTTCAGAAGAATGTGGGCGAGAACCTTGCCTGGTATGCTGAGCAGTGTAATGTCATGGTAGTTGCTACAATCCCAACGATCTCCTTTCCCCTTCCAGAGAGGGATGACCACGCCCCTCAACAGGTCAGGGGGAATGGTACCAGACTGCCAAAGGCAGTCAGGACTGTATGCAGGCCCCGAGCCATGGGTTCACCCCCAGCCTTTAGCAGTTCAGCAGGGATATCACATATGCCTGCAGCTTTCCCATTTCTTCAGCTTGGAAATCGCCAGCCTAACCTTTGTTAGGGTAGAGGTTCCTCGCTGAGGGGTGGGTCCGGCACAGGCACTGCAATATCGTTTGGGCATCCAAGCTAACTGTTGGAGGGCCCACCTGGTACAACTGTTCAAAATACTCAGTCCAACGTTCACGAACCCCAAATGATCTGAGATGATCCGTCCTTTCCGCTGATCGGACTGCAGTCATCTGTGAGGAGGGCTTAGGGTTCAGTTTTCTCAGGGCTTGGTAGGCAGGGCGAAGGTCATTTACCAAGAAATGGCCTTCGACCACCTCAGCAAGATTCCTGATGAACTGTTCCTTGTCCCTTCTCAGCAGTGTCCGAAGCCCTACGCACCATGGAACGATGCAAGACTTGATTCCCATTCAGCTGAGCCTTGCGACACGCTTCAGTGGCCTCTAATGTCTCCAGGGAGATGGAGTGTTATGCGCTTGAAGAACTCCCACAGAGCAACTGGGTCCGTCAGGTTGCTGGGTTCTGTGAATTGGTCAGAGACTGCCATGGTGAACCCACGGCACACCCTCCTCCCTTAGTCTGTCCAAGTGAAACACCTTAGGGTGGCCACTGGAGGGACGGGGAGTTTTGAAGGGACCCGCAGGGTAGCCACAAGCAGCCTATGGTCGGTCCACAGAAAATCGGCACTCCGGTAAACCCTGCAGTTCTGGAGGATCCTCCATTGCATGCTAACAAGAATGTGGTCGATCTCCTTGGCCACTGTACCCGTATCTCTGTACCAAGTCCAGCGATGCGGGATGGAGCGCTGGTACCAGGAGCCAGAGATCCTCATTTTCTGGGACCTAGCAAAGTCCCGGAGAAGGAAGCTATTCTCGCTGCTGGGATCAGCTCCCGAGCCATGGGGGCTGACAGACATCTCGTAGCCAGCTCGGTCACAGCCGGATACCGCATTGAAGTCGCCCAGAACAATGCAAATATCTCGCCGGGGGCAATTGTCTACCACAGATGCGAGTTTGGCGTAGAACGCCTCTTCCACATCGATTTTATATACATCGGTAGGAGCGTATACAGCAATAAGAGACAAGAAGCCAAAAGCATGCTTCAGTCTCAATGCCATAATACGCTCATCAACCGGTGTCACCTCTACTACCGCGGGCTGAAGTCGACTGGAGATGGCTATGGCTACACCCTGGAGGTGGTGACCATCGCTGCGGCCCGACTAGTAGTAGGTGTATCCACCCACACTGATCGTGCCGCTACCAGGTCTTCTCACCTCTGGGGGATTCTAAATTAACTTTTGGAGAATTACAGACTGTATTATTTGAAGTGGCTAATCTTCTGAATGAGACACCTATTGGCATGAAACCTGGTATTGATGTTTTGAAGCAGGCTCTTATTCATGTCCGAATGATCTGTTACTTGGTAGAGCTAGTAACAAGGTGCCAACAAGTGTGCTAAAGATAGAACCTAACAATAGCAAAAGCAGCCTCGAGTTTATGGATCGTATCGTTAATAGCTTTTGGGGAAAATGGTTAAAAGATCATTTTCCTACTGTAATCGTAAGACAAAAGTGACACCCACAACAAAGAAATGTCCAGCTTGGTGACATTGTTCTTCTAAAGAATAAGGATTTAGTTCAAGGAAATTGGAAACTGGCTCAAGTTAAAACTGTAAAACCAAATAGAGATGGTAAAGTAAGAGATGCTATAATACAATACAAGATTCAAAAGGCAGGAAATACCTATGAAGCTCAAGAAGATTCTTGTGTTAAAAGATCTGTACTCAGATTAATAGTCTTGTTGCCTGTGGAGGAAATTCCTTAGTTTGGGGTGGGGAGTGTATCGTCAGCGACGATTGAGAAGAATTGTTTATAATTATTATGCTGTATGATGTTTTCTTTCAATTACATTATATAATTATTTGTTTGTGTAATAATTAAAGAAAATGAAAGTATCCTCTATGCTGTGCCAATAGATGGCGTTGGTTTCTCAACCACTTATTCGTGTTTTGTACATGACAGTTCGCTCCTTGGCCAGTCCTTTGTTTACGATTTGATTCATTAATTTAATTGTTAAAAGTAAATAGTTATGTTTCATGGATAATATGTTTTGATTCAGTTGTAATTAATGTTTTCCTAATTAATATTGTATGTTCTCAGTATGATAGGCATATGAAGGAGTAAATATAATCTTGTGTCAACTGGTCTTTTTATTATATATTCATATATGTAGAGAGAAATTATATGTATGTATCGGTTTCAGTTGTTGTCACAGATGCGAAGAGTTTTGATGGGTCATCAGTGATAGGAGGTATTGTGTAACTAAATTTATTATTTGTCTATAATATCTTGATAATGAAATAGTGTATGATTTACTGTTTTATTCGTCTACACATTTGTGTTACTATTAATTTGGTATTCTAAATTCTTAAATGTGTGTTGAATTAATAATTATCATGGAATTTATTGTATTTATTATTTTCTTTATTGTTATATTTTTGTATTTTATTTCTCAGGTAATCAAGAACTGATAGAGATTAACATAAGGAATTTGTTCTAAAATATGTGCATTTCCAGGCTGAAACATCTATGATAATACAAATGGCAACTCTATGCACTTTAAAGCCGGCACGCTAAGGCCCCCACCCAGACACACCCTCCCCTGCGATAGATAAAGGTAAGGCATGAGTTCCAAGGTGGGATCCAGTTCACCAGAAGAGAGTTATCCTAATGCCGGAAAAAATTAAACAGAAAAGAATGGCACGAAGCTAACTGCAAACAATCAGATTCGCTGCATCAACGAAAGGGGTACGCAAAACAGCTAAGATCATTAACGGCAAGTACCTTGTTGGATTTGCTAAAAACAAACAAAAACGTCTCGTGAAAAGGGAAAAAAAAAACGTGATAAAAATTTTTATTAAAAAACCCAAAACTTAATGGCCTTTAAATATAAAAATTATTTTATAAATAATTACATTTTGTTAAAGATATTAGTCTCCTTTAGGAAACTAATAAGACCAATGTCACAATCCTCCCCAATACATTACATTTTGTACCGTGAATAATTAAAAGATAGGAATTATTCTTTTCTCTGTTAATTTATTACCAGTTATATTTTTTCGTTATTTTTTTATCAAGTTAGGGAAAGAAAAGTGGTTTACACTTGGTGAATATTTTTTGCGATTGGTTATGAAAAGTATTGAGGAGGGCACGAAAAAAACACACGATGACAGTCTTCCTTATTCATACATGTTATTTACCCGTACCTTTTCTATAGGCACCCAAACAGGGGGAAACCAGCATTACACTGCACGATACAGCTTATAACAGGGCAACACAAATTATATGGTCCAAGGGCACACACGGGCTTCACAGGAGCAGCACCCAACTGCGTCTCTCGGCTTGTTCCTCCGCTCCTCCGCTCACAGCCGTTGGTCTGTTTGCCCGGTCCCTTTATGTTAACACATGCCCCGGTCACCTTTCATGTTTAACACATGTTTCGACA
>NC_051427.1:3412080-3436195 GCF_015228065.2 Penaeus monodon
TAAAAATGTAAAATTCCTGTGTTCTTTTCTTTCTTTGAGCTTTCCTTATTGCATTTCTATTGTGATTATGTAAACACTTCTATTGTTACCAAATATTCCTAGCTTATGAAAAACCTCACCTTTTCTCTACACACGCGATGTAAAATTACCCTGTCAATTCTTTGTTTCTAATATTTTCAAATACTAGAAAAAAGTTCCACCAATCACTAATCCTTTTGGAAGTCAGACTTTTGGCTGATGTCAGCTGAACCCAAAGGCTTTCTACGAACGGGCTCTTGAAAGACCAAAAATGTATGGTACACTGAGTAAAAGCATTCTTTTACTTCTAGAAGTTTCTAAACTTTTCAGTGTAAACCACACATCCTTATAAAGAAATGTATAAACTAAATATTATTCACTCTGGTTCGGGATGTCTTACAAAAGATTACAGGCATTAAGACTCAAGGGACAAACATCTTTCTCTTCTCAAAAAACGTTTGCTGTGGTGTTCCTCAGGGATCCTGCTGGTCCGATTCGGTTCTTAATTTTCGTGAGGATTTTCTTGCCCCCCCCCCCCCTCTCTCTTCTCTCTCTCTCTCATTTTTCTTTTCTCTCTCTCATTTCATTCTCTCTTTCTCTCTTTTCTATTTTTTCTCTATTCTCTCTCTCTCTCTCTTTCTCCTTCCCTCCCCCTCCCTTTCTCTCTCTCCTTTTTCTCCTCTCTCTCTCCCCTCTCTCTCTCTCTCTCTCTTTCTCCTTCCCTCCCCCCCCTTCTCTCTCTTTCTCTCTCCTCTTTTCCTCTCCCTCCTCTCTCCTTCCCTCCCCCTCCTTTCTTCTGTGTGTGTGTGTTGTTTTGTGACTGGGTCTCCCTCTGTCGTCTCTCTCTCCCGTCCTAGATTATAAATTTAATGATAAAAAATACCCTGTACTTTAAAACTGTCAATCATACTGCCCCACAGAATGGAAGAGGCAAACTCGCCACATTAACTAGATTTTAGCACCTCCACCTAACACATACACACACACAAACACACACACACACAATATAATATATATATTATATATATATATAATATTATATATATATAATAAAATATATATATTACCTTGTGGTGTTGTCGTACATTTTATATGTGTGTGTGTGTGTGTGTGTGTTTGTGTGTGTGTTGTGTACATTATTTTACATAAATATATTATATATATATATTTATATATATATTATAATATTGTACAATATATATTGGTATATATATGTATATATTATATATATATATTTTAAAATATTATATATTATATATATAATATATATTTTTATTATATTTATACACATGTATATGTATGTGTGCATATATATGTGTGTATATATACGTGCAACATCACCCACCCCAGCCCTTCCTATCCCAAAGCATGCCGCGGTGAGAAAACTGGACGCAGGCACGACCCTCAAGCAGGGACGAATCGACGCCGGCTCCAGGCCTATTTAAGATCCCCAACGCGGCCGACTTCCTGGGGTGCTGGTCCACTATACCTGGGATGTGTGTTTGGTGTTAAAGTTTGCGTGTACGTGTGTGTATTTGCGTGTGGCATGCGTGTATGTGTGTTTTTTGTATGTATGGATATTAGTATATCTTTATTAAATAATCTGGTATATGAAAGTACTACCCTTTAGTTTTGCATACATGTGGAATTAGACTGATAGGGATTATACTCTGGTTTTTGTAATTTTTAAATCCCCGATTTTCGAAATTCTTTTCCACCATGGCATTTCATTGACCTTTTTTTGCCAGGTTTCTTCTCTTGGCAACACAACCAATGGTCGTGGTCAATCAGTCGCTGGTGGAAGTGCTGACCCGAGACAGTGCGCATGACGACTTTACTCTCCATGATGACCGTTTGAACCGTAACATGATCTGAACTACCCAAGTAAGGGTATATTAGTTTGCTTTGCCCCCTTTTTTTGGTTTCACCGTTTCTGGCATCTTTTCATTTTAGATTTTTTTTTTTTTTTTTTTTGGGGGGGATCTCTATCATTTTCTTTGTTTTGGGATCTCACTTTCTTTTTGTTTTTGCGGTCTCGTTTTCTCCGTTTTTTGGGTTTCTTCTCTATACACTGGAAAGTCCTGCCCTCCGTTCTTTTTGTAATGCCTTTGCAGTGGAATATCTAATAAATCATTTAAGACTTTGCTCTTAGTATGCAACAGTTCGTGGGAGGCTGCCCTAAATATCACTAATATACTTAATCTTTGTGTTGCGTTCGACTGGAGAGAATCCCACACACTTCAGTTGCGTAAAAACAGTTAACATACCCACTGGATCCGAATACCCTTTACAGATTAGTGACCCAAACACGGACTTTTAGGCTTACTTTTAGAGGCCACCTTGCCGTGTGCGTGGGTTGAAGGCCCCTCGTGTGGCGCTGAGAAAACTCCATGCCTCCTCTGTTCTCTTTTCGGCAGAAGCATTTCTTGCTTTTATTTTTCCATTTGCCAATGTCTTTTTTCATTTTATCCAGGGCATGGAAATAGCGTCCTTCAGTTCTTTGGGTCACGGGCAATACATTCACACTCATTTATCAATGGAAATAATGCAAATTCCAGAGGCCAAATGAGTCTAATCGCCCTGCAAAGCTTGGTGCACTCGTGGCGATATGATGGCCACTTCACCCATTTAAAAGAGTTACATTCATACCTCCTTTTTTTGTGTGGGGTGTGTGTGGGTGTTGTGTTTGAAGGGGTTATAAGCAGGGATTTAGGGGTGACATTGAATTTATAGAGTAAAGCTAAGATATGTTTGATGTTACCTGCTATATTAATACAGTTAGAACCTTACTGATCTGAATAAAAATATTTTTCCGTTAGATAAACAGCGCTGCATAAAGAAAAACAAGCGCCTACATTGTCTAAACCTGATGCGAAAAGTGTACTTTACCCCAAAGTATTGACTGGTGCGGAAAAAGAGCTGGGGGGTGCACTTGCGGCCCCCAGTACCAGGAAATGTCTATGATTGCTATTCATATGTGCCAAAAAACCTTTCTTTTACACATTCATCGTATAGTTTTAAGATTTTTCAAATTTATCTCTGTTGTTCTGTACGAGCAATCTTTTTAAGTAAAAAACCCGAGACTTAACAGGGGAGAAACCGCCCTCTACTAAAAAAAATGTGCCTTGACCTTTTTGACGGGGATTTTCCCTTTTTTGTTTGTGTTGTTTCTGTTTTTTTTTTTTTTCTTTTTTTTTCTCCTTTCTTTTTTTTTTTCTTTTCTTTTCCTTTTTTTTCTCTTTTTTTTTTTTTCTTTCTTTTTTCTTTTCTTTTTCTTTTCTTTTTCTTCTTTTCTTCTTTTTTCTTCCTTTTTTGTTTTTATTTATGTTGGATATTGTATCGTCTGCGACGATAGATAAAAATATATATATAATTATGTGTTGTATGGTGTTTTCTTTCAATTATATTATGTAATTATTTGCTTGTGTAATAATTCAAGAAAATGGAAGTATCCTATATGCTGTGCCAATAGATGGCGTTGGTTTTGTACATGACAGTTCGCTCCTTGGCCAATTTTGGTTACGATTTGATTCTTGCACGCGGTCAGTACCAATCATGTGTTATCTCTTTATTTTAATTGTTAAAATTAAATAGTTATATTTCATGGATAATATGTTTTCATCCAATTCTAATTAATATTTTCTTAATTAATATTGTATGTTCAAGTAATTAATATTTTCCTGATTAATATTGTATGTTCAAAGTTTGATAGGCATATGAAGGAGTAAATATGATCTTGTTTAAACTGGTCTTTTTATTATACATTCATTATGTAGAGAGAAATTACATGTATGGTATCGGTTTCAGTTGTTGTCACAGATGTGAAGTTTTGATGGGGCACCAGTGATAGGAGGTATTTGTGTAACTAAATTTATTATTTGTCTATAATGCTTGATAATGAAATCGTGTATGATTTACTGCTTTACTCAAGGTCTACACAATTGTGTTACTATAATTTGGTATTATAAATCCTTAAATGTGTGTTGAATAAATAATTATTATGGAATTTATTGTATCTATTATTTTTTTATTAATTTCTCAAATAATTAAGAATTGATAGATTAACATGTGGTATTTGTTCTAAAATATGTGCATTTCCAGGTTTAAACATCTATGATAATAAAGTTACAACAGAATACCCTGAATTTCACTGGAGTCCCCTTACATTTCAACACAACTCCAAGATGGATTTGCAGACAGCCAAGGATGCTCGAATGGTAGCCAAGAGGGTCTTTACCAGGAAGTACAAACCCCTTCACAGAAACTGCCAGCCAAGAAAATGCTCATACAGTATTGGAAGATGTTTGTAATGAGGTATGTTATTCTTATACAGGGGTTGAAAAATGCCATGATGAATATTTACCATTACTTCTAAAAGGTGGAAAGAAAGAGGGTGACCTTGTAGAAGCTGAAAGCTATATTGATGAGCTACATAGAATAAGGCTAGAAATGTGCATGTACAGAAAACTACCAAAAGTAAAGAATTCAGATAGTGTCTAGTATCAAGGAGAAAAGTGTGAAAGTTAAAGGTCTACAACCTCCTGTGTTCAGTGTGGAAATTAGGGAATATCCAAACTTTAGAGAAGACTATAAACGGTTAATGGAAAGTAGTTTTGGTAAGGATCCCTATGCATTAAGATCTTGCCTTGGTGGAATAGCACTGGATTTAGTGAAAGGTATAGAAAATGATTATGATAAAATGTTTGACAGATTAGACAAAAGGTTTGGTGATAATTGCAAGTTACTAGAAGCTGTCATTTGTGATTTGAAATCCATTAAGCCTGTTAATGAAGGGGATAATGAAGGTTTTGTGAGGATGGTAGAGAAAGTTGAGAGATGTTGGCTTGATTTAAGGAGAATGAATTTGGAATAAATAAATACGGCAAACATGGTGAGTTTTGTGGAAAAGGTTATGCCTGCCACACAAAGACGTGAGTGGGTTATTTGGTCAGAAGATTACAGGAATACTAGAGTTTTTGCTAAGAGAAAAGAGGGTGATGGAGTATTTGGATTCTAGTGCAAGATCTAACACTACAAGCAATAAATTAGTTTGTCACAATGCTATCAGTAATGTAAACTATGAACAGAGTGTGGATGACCTTGTTGAATCTATTCAGAAAATCCAAAAGCACCAAAATGAACTAAAACATTGTTTGACTCATTTAACACCCACTATATCAGATCTAATACACTGTAAATCTGACCAGGAAATGCCTCAGTCCAAAAGGGTTAAGTGTTGGTTACATGATTCTAACATGCATAATATATATGATTGCAAGGAATTTAAAGATATGAGTAATTCTGAAAAAAACTGAAGTTGTCAGACGCAACCGTGTATGCTTCTTAAAGGTTATCATATATCAAAATGGTGCCAGTTAAGAAGGGCCTGCAATACTGCTACTATTGACCATAGGTATCACAAATTTCACCATCCCCTACATGATACCTATATTGAAGGACTAATGTTTCATACAACTCTGTCAGTGAAATCTGAACAAAGAATCAGGGATAAAGTACTCCTAATGACAAATAAACTAATAGAAGCAATTTACCCCTACATACTTTCCAGGAAGTGACACAACTCTAATAAAATTTAATACAGCCTCTAGATTTGCGCTAATGGGTAAAAGTGTCACCTTGTCAATCACCAAAGTGGGAGGAAGAATAGATTTCTTGGAGAGCAAAGTTTATATTCTACCCTTGGTCGATTTGACGGGCAAAGTTTGGTCCATAACTGCTTATGGGATTGAAAATATTACATCGGCTATATGTAAAATGGATTTGACTAAAGCAGCAGAATTATTTGATGACATTAAAATTAGTGATTTAGATAGCCCAGAAGGTGATATTGATTTATCAGTAGGTTTAGATTGGTGTAGCTTAATGCCCCAAATTAGAGCATCAGTAGGGAATTTGCAACTTATGCAAAACATGTTTGGTTACTGCATTCGTGGGTCACACACAAAGATCAAGTTTGAATCACAGAGGGATGATAACTTCAAAATAAAAGTAAACCATGTTGCGGGTGTCCTTAAAATAAATGATATGAGTGCCAGTGATATGCCAAATTTGAAATTAAATTTGGAGAGATTTTTTGAAATTGAGAGTCTATAGGTACATACTGTGTTCCAAGATGTGGTGGATGTAAGTGTGGCTCATGTGCAATAGGAGACAAGAATTATAGTATCAAAGAGGAAAGGGAGTTAGCTTTGATAAATGATGGATTGAATTACAACCCAGAAAAGAAATGTTGGACCGTGAAATACCCATGGATCAAAGAGACTGAAGGGTTGCCTAACAATATAACCGTAGCTATTGCCAAAATGAAATCCACTGAAAGAAGGCTTGATAAATTAGGACCACAGTACTGTAAGATATATGATGGCTAGAATTAAGGATATGATTGAAGTAAAAGTAGCCAAAAGGTTGTCAGTCAAAGAGATGAATGACTGTAATGGACCTGTACATTATAATCACCATCATGAAATCCTAAAACCTGATTCTAGTTCCACTCAAGTCCGCATAGTATTCAACTCTTCAGCCTCCTACATGGGACACAAATTAAATTATTATTGGGCAAATGGTCCAGATGTCTTAAACAGCTTGATTGGAATTCTGATAAGATTTCGTCAAGGAAAGGTTGCATTATCTGGAGACATATCAAAAATGTACAACTCTGTAAGACTAGGCTTGTTAGAACAACACACCCACAGATTTCTGTGGTGTAATATGGATGCTAATAGGCCTCCTGATCATTATATTTTAACTGCTGTTGCATTTGGGGATCGGCCCAGTGGAGTGATTGCCATGACTGCACTGAAGAAAACTGCTGAGATGTGTGAAAATAAATTCCCAGAAGTAAAGAGTGTTGTGAGTAGGGATTCATATGTAGATTATATTGTGCATAGTTGTGAGAGTATTCCTAAAGCAAAAGAACTTATGAATAACATTAACCTAGTTTTAGGTGAGGGTTCAAAATAAAAAAATGGATTATGACAGCCAACTAGGTAATGGATGATTTGAAGTTATTGGATAGCCACAATGAAAAGGTTCTTGGTTTGATCTGGACACCAACTGAGGATAGATTTATTTACAAGGTCAAGCTGAATTTTGCTACGAAATTTAGGAATGTTCGTAAAGGTCCTTATTTAGATGGGTTAAGCTTGGATGCTAACTTGCCTAAAATTCTGACAAAGAGAATGATTCAGAGTCAAGTAGCAGCGATTTATGACCCATTGGGATTAAATGTCCCATTTACATTAATCCCAAAAGTGTTAATGAGAGAAACTATAACTAATGAACGTAATATGGGTAGTGTGTGTGGTTGGGATGATGCAATACCAGAGAGACTAAGAGACAAATGGAGCAATTTTTTCCATGAGGTTTTTGAATTGGAGAATTTATCTTTTGCTAGATGTGTCAAGCCAGAAAATGCTTTGGGTAAACCAATGCTTGTCATCTATTCAGATGGTAGTTTATTGGCATATGGGGCTTGTGCATATGTTAGATGGGAGTTAGTAGATGGGCATTATGAGTCACATTTAGTTATGGCTAAGAATAGGATAGCTCCAATCAAACAACTTACAATACCTCATTTAGAACTATGTGGTGGTCATAATTTGCCGACTGCGGGCCTTAATTGAGAAAGAATCAGATTGGAAATTCTAGTCTGTAATGGTTGATTCCTCTATAGTTAGAGCACAAATCCAGAATGAGTCCTATGGATTTGGCACATTTGTGGTGAACAGAGTGGCAGAAATACAAGCAAAAACAGATCCTTGTGAATGGTGAGTGAGCACTGCAGAAAACCCTGCTGATCTTCCTACTCGATCTTGTCATCTTAAGTATCTTCAGTGCAATTCTGTATGGCAGAAAGGACCTGACTTCTTAACTTATCCCATTTGTAAATGGCCAATTAATCAAATTTATAATGAAGAACTGCCAGATAGAGTAGGTGTTGTGATGACATGCAAGTCTGAAAATTATTTGAAAGAAAATGCCTCCTTCATAAATACAGATAGATTTAGTAGTTACAAATTGCTTTTGGGAGTTACAGCTCGAGTGATCGGAGCTATTAAAGCTTAATCTTTCAAAGTAATTATGAATCCACCATCACCTAAACAACTTAAGGAAGCAGAAATGCATTTTATTTGCATGGAACAAGAGACCTTACAGCCCGATTGGAGTAAGGCTTACCAGAGACTAGGCCCCAAAATTGACAGCAGTGGCATAATTGTAGTGGGTAATAGAATGTCTAACTGGCTTAAAGAAAATAGTTATTAGGCTGTACTTACAACATCTGCATGAGGTAGATCATGCTGGAGTAGAGTGTACTTTGGCTAAGTTACAAAGTAAATTCTGAGTCCCTGGTACTCAACGTTAGATCAAAGCAGCAGAGTCGACGTGTTGTATTTAAAAGGTTAGGAGCTGTAACTGTTGGACAGAAAATGGGCCAAGTAAGTTCTGAAAGGTTAAATCCTGCTCCACCTTTTCACTATACTTCATTAGATTTATTTGGACCTTTTGAGATCAGAGATACTATCAAACTGAGAACTATTGGTAAAGCGTATGGTACCATTTTCACTTGCCTTATGACTCGTGCAATATACTTGGATTTAGCAGATATTTACAGCATACAAAGCTTCTTAACTGCTTTTAAGAGATTTGTATCTATTAGAGGATATCCACATACCATACATTCAGATTCAGGTACACAGTTAGTGGCTGCCAGTAAGGAGTTAAAGGTCATAAGGCGTAATGGGATTTATCAAAAATCATTGACTCAGGTGTCGAAAAAGGAACTACTTGGGTATTTAATAATTCTGCAGAGGCTCCCTGGCAAAATGGTTGTAGAGAATGTTTTATTAGGTCAATTAAGAGAACCATAACCATAGCGATTCGGGATTCTAAATTAACTTTTGGAGAATTACAGACTATTATTTGAAGTGGCTAATCTTCTGAATGAGAGACCTATTGGCATGAAACCTGGTATTGATGTTGAAGCAGGCTCTTATTCATGTCCGAATGATCTGTTACTTGGTAGAGCTAGTAACAAGGTGCCAACCAGTGTGCTAAAAATAGAACCTAACAATAGCAAAAGCAGCCTCGAGTTTACGGATCGTATTGTTAATAGCTTTTAGAGAAAATGGTTAAGATTATTTTCCTACTCTAATTTTAAGACAAAAGTGGCACACACAACAAAGAAATGTCCAGCTTGGTGACATTGTTCTTCTAAAGAATAAGGATTTAGTTCAAGGAAATTGGAAACTGGCTCAAGTTAAATCTGTAGAACCAAGTAGAGATGGTAAAGTAAGAGATGCTACAATACAATACAAGATTCAAAAGGCAGGAAATACCTATGAAGCTCAAGAAGATTCTTGTGTTAAAAGATCTGTACTCAGATTAATAGTCGACGATAGAGAAGAATTGTTTATAATTATTATGCTGTATGATGTTTTCTTTCAATTACATTATATAATTATGTGTTTCTGTAATAATTAAAGAAAATGAAAGTATCCACTATGCTGTGCCAATAGATGGCGTTGGTTTCTTAACCACATGTTCGTGTTTTGTACATGACAGTTCGCTCCTTGGCCAGTCCTTTGTTTACGATTTGATTCATTAATTTAATTGTTAAAATTAAATAGTTATTGCTACGCCAGTGGGTCTTTGTCTTTGTGCGAAACATGTGTTAACATGAAAAGGATGACCTGGGCATGTGTTAACATGAAGGGACCTGGGCAAACATGACGCAACTGGTTGTGAGCGGAGGAGCGGAGGAACAAGCCAAGAGACGCAGTTGGGTGCTGCTCCTGTGAAGACCTCATGTGTGCCCTTGTGACCTGATATAATTTGTGTTGCCCTGTTATAAGCTGTATCGTGCAGTGTGACATGCTGGTTTCCCCCTGTATTGTGCTTATAGAAAAGTGTACGGGTAAATAACTTGTGTAAATAAAGGAGACTGTCATTTTGTGTTTATTTCGTGCCATGCCTCGCCACTTGGCGTTTTCCCTCTTGATGTTCTGGAACGCTGTGGTGCTCGGTGCCTCTTGGAGCTGTTCAGTGTTCACGACCCTGTGGATAGCACGCCGTCTGCCTAGCCTGCCTTGTGTTGGTGGCAGAGAGACGAGGCGGTCGGCGCAACATTATGTTTCATGGATAATATGTTTTGATTCAGTTGTAATTAATGTTTTCCTAATTAATATTGTATGTTCTCAGTATGATAGGCATATGAAGGAGTAAATATAATCTTGTGTCAACTGGTCTTTTTATTATATATTCATATATGTAGAGAGAAATTATATGTATGAATCGGTTTCAGTTGTCATAGATGCGAAGAGTTTTGATTGGTCATCAGTGATAGGAGGTATTGTGTAACTAAATTCATTATTTGTCTATAATATCTTGATAATGAAATAGTGTATGATTTACTGTTTTATTCAGGTCTACACATTTGTGATACTATTAATTTTGGTATTATAAATTCTTAATGTGTTTTTGAATTAAAAATTATTATGGAATTTATTGTATTTATTATTTTCTTTATTAATGTTATATTTCATTTCTCAGATAATTAAGAATTGATAGAGTATTATGCATTTTCTAAGGTGTATGCATTTCCTGGTTGAAACATCTATGATAATAAAGTTACAACAGCCTACCTTGAATTTCACTGGAGTCCCTTTACAAATGCCAACTCTCTGCACCGTAAAGCCGGCACGCTAAGGCCCCCACTCAGACACACCCTCCCCTGCGATAGATAAAGGTAAGGCATGAGTTCCAAGGTGGGATCCAGTTCACCAGAAGAGAGTTATCCTAATGCCGGAAAAAAAAAAACAGAAAAGAATGGCACGAAGCTAACTGCAAACAATCAGATTCGCTGGGATCAACGAAAAAGGGGGACGCCCAAAAAAGATCATTAACGGCAAGTACCTCGTTGGATTATGATAAAAATCTATCAATAAATGTGAATGGGGAAATAAACAGGGATAAATATTATATTAAAAACCAAAGCTTAAATGTGCCTTAACTGACTAAAATTATTGTATATATAATTAAATTTTGTTAAAGATGTAGTCTCCTTTAGGAAACTAATAAGACCTTCCCATGTCACAATCCTCCCCATACATTACGTGCTGCCAGCCAGAGAAACATTTTGTACCGTGAATAATTAAAGATAGAATTATTCTTTTCTGTTTATTTATTATCAGTTATTATTTATTCGTTTATTATTATTAAATTTAGAATGAAAAAGTGTGTTTTAAACTTGGTGAAATTATTTAGCGATTTGGTTATGAATAGTATTATTTATTATCAGACAAAGGACAGAGATAATGGGAAAGGAGAAAGAGAGTGGTGTGTGGGTGTGTGTGTGTGGGGTATATATATATATATATATATATATATATATACCCCACACACACACACCCACACACCACTCTCTTTCTCTTTCTCATTATCTCTGTCCTTGTCTGATAATAAATAATACTATTCATAACCAAATCGCTAAAATATATTCACCAAGTTTAAACACACTTTTCATTCCTAAATTTAATAATAAATAAACGAATAAATAATAACTGATAATAAATAAACAGAGAAAAGAATAATTCTATCTTTTAATTATTCACGGTACAAAATGTTATCTCTGGCTGGCAGCACGTAATGTATTGGGGAGGATTGTGACATAGAAGGTCTTATTAGTTTCCTAAAGGAGACTACATCTTTAACAAAATTTAATTATATATGCAATAATTTTAGTCAGTTAAGGCACATTTAAGCTTTGGTTTTTAATATAATATTTATCCCTGTTTATTTCCCCATTCACATTTATTGATAGATTTTTATCATAATCCAACGAGGTACTTGCCGTTAATGATCTGTTTTGCGTACCCCTTTCGTTGATGCAGCGAATCTGATTGTTTGCAGTTAGCTTCATGCCATTCTTTCCTGTTTGATTTTTTTTTTCCGGCATTAGGATAACTCTCTTCTGGTGAACTGGATCCCACCTTGGAACTCATGCCTTACCTTTATCTATCGCAGGGGAGGGTGTGTCTGAGTGGGGGCCTTAGCGTGCCGGCTTTACGGTGCAGAGAGTTGGCATTTGTAAAGGGACTCCAGTGAAATTCAAGGTAGGCTGTTGTAACTTTATTATCATAGATGTTTCAACCAGGAAATGCATACACCTTAGAACAAGTTTCATATGATAATCTCTATCAATTCTTAATTATCTGAGAAATGAAATATAACATTAATAAAGAAAATAATAAATACAATAAATTCCATAATAATTATTAATTCAACACACATTTAAGAATTTATAATACCAAATTAATAGTATCACAAATGTGTAGACCTTGAATAAAACAGTAAATCATACACTATTTCATTATCAAGATATTATAGACAAATAATGAATTTAGTTACACAATACCTCCTATCACTGATGACCAATCAAAACTCTTCGCATCTATGACAACTGAAACCGATTCATACATATAATTTCTCTCTACATATATGAATATATAATAAAAAGACCATTTGACACAAGTTATATTTACTCCTTCATATGCCTATCATACTGAGAACATACAATATTAATTAGGAAAACATTAATTACAACTGAATCAAAACATATTATCCATGAAACATAATGTTACGCCGACCGCCTCGTCTCTCTGCCACCAACACAAGGCAGGCTAGGCAGACGGCGTGCTATCCACAGGGTCGTGAACACTGAACAGCTCCAAGAGGCACCGAGCACCACAGCGTTCCAGAACATCAAGAGGGAAAACGCCAAGTGGCGAGCATGCACCGAAATAAACACAAAAATGACAGTCTCCTTATTTCCCACAAGTTATTTACCCTTTACACTTTTCTATAAGCACAATCAGGGGGAAACCAGCATGTCACACTGCACGATACAGCTTATAACAGGGCAACACAAATTATATCAGGTCACAAGGGCACACATGAGGTTTTCAACAGGAGCAGCACCCAACTGCGTCTTTTGGGCTTGTTCCTCCGTTTCCTCCGCTCACAACCAGTTGCGTCATGTTTGCCCAGGTCCCTTCATGTTAACACAGGGCCCAGGTCATCCTTTTTCATGTTAACACATGTTTCGCACAAAGACAAAGACCCACTGCGTAGCAATAACTATTTAATTTTAACAATTAAATAATGAATCAATCGTAAACAAAGGACTGGCCAAGGAGCGAACTGTCATGTACAAAACACGAACATGTGGTTAAAAAACCAACGCCATTTTATTGGCACAGCATAGTGGATACTTTCATTTTCTTTAATTATTACAGAAAAAATAATTATATAATGTAATTGAAAGAAACACCCATACAGCATAATAATTATAAACAATTCTTCTCTATCGTCGACTATTAATCTGAGTACAGATCTTTTAACACAAATCTTCTTGAGCTTCATAGGTATTTCCTGCCTTTTGAATCTTGTATTGTATTGTAGCATCTCTTACTTTACCATCTCTATTTGGGTTCTACAGATTTAACTTGAGCCATTTTCCAATTTCCTTAAACTAATCCTTTTTTTTTAGAAGAACAATGTCACCAAGCTGGACATTTCTTTGTTGTGTGTGCCACTTTTGTTTTAAAAATTAGAGTAGGAAATAATCTTAATTACCATTTCTCTAAAAGCTATTAACAATACGATCCGTAAACTCGAGCCTGCTTTTGCTATTGTTAGGTCTTTTTTTTAGCACACGGGGTTGGCCCCTTTGTTACTAGCTCTACCAAGTAACAGATCATTCGGACATGAAATAAGAGCCTGCTTCAACATCAATACCGGGTTTTCATGCCAATAGGTCTCTCATTCAGAAATTAGCCACTTAAAATAATAGTCTGTAATCTCCAAAAGTTAATTTAGAATCCCGAATCGCTATGGTTATGGTTCTCTTAATTGACCTAAAAAACATTCTCTACAACCATTTTCCCAGGGAGCCTCTGCCAGAATTATTAAATACCCAAGTATTCCTTTTTCGACACCTGAGTCAATGTTTTTTTGAAAAATCCCATTACGCCCTATGACCTTTAACTCCTTTTACTGGCAGGCCCTAACTGTGTACCTGAATCTAAAATGTATGGTATGTGGATATCCTCTAATAGATACAAATCTCTTAAAAGCAGTTAAGAGCTTTGTATGCTGTAAATATCTGCTAAATCCAAGTATATTGCACGAGTCATAAGGCAAGTGAAAATGGTACCATACGCTTTACCAATATTTCTCAGTTTGATAGTATCTCTGATCTCAAAGGTCCAAATAAATCTAATGAAGTATAGTGAAAAGGTGGAGCAGGATTTAACCTTTCAGAACTACTTGGCCCATTTTCTGTCCAACAGTTACAGCTCCTAACCTTTTAAATACAACACGTCGACTCTGCTGCTTTGATCTAACGTTGAGTCCCAGGGACTCAGAATTTACTTTGTAACTTAGCCAAAGTACACTCTACTCCAGCATGATCTACCTCATGCAGATGTTGTAAGTACAGCCTAATAACTATTTTCTTTAAGCCAGTTAGACATTCTATTACCCACTACAATTAGCACTGCTGTCAATTTTTGGGGCCTAGTCTCTGTAAGCCTTATCCAATCGGCTGTAAGGTCTCTTGTTCCATGCAATAAAATGCATCTCTGCTTCCTTAAGTTGTTCAGGTGTTGGTGGATTCATAATTACTTTGAAAGATTTAGCTTTAATAGCTCCGACACTCGAGCTGTAACTCCCAAAAGCAATTTGTAACTACTAAATCATCTGTATTTATGAAGGAGGCATTTTTTTTCAATTAATTTTCAGACTTGCATGTCATCACAACACCTACTCTATCTGGCAGTTCTTCATTATAAATTTGATTAATTGGCCATTTACAAAATGGGATAAGTTAAGAAGTCGGTCCTTTCTGCCATACAGAATTGCACTGAAGATACTTAAGATGACAAGATCGAGTGGGAAGATCAGCAGGGTTTTCTGCAGTGCTCACCAACCATCATTCACAAGGATCTGTTTTTGCTTGTATTTCTCCCCACTCTGTCACCACAAAGGGCCCAAAATCCATAGGACTCATTCTGGATTTGTGCTCTAACTTTTAGAGGAATCAACCATTACAGACTAGAATTTCCCAATCTGATTCTTTCTAAATTAAAGGGCCCGCAGTCGGCAAATTATGACCACCACATAGTTCTAAACGAGGTATTGTAAGTTGTTTGACTGGAGCTATCCTATTCTTAGCCATAACTAAATGTGACTCATAATGCCCATCTACTAACTCCATCTAACATATGCACAAGCCCCATATGCCAATAAACTACCATCTGAATAGATGACAAGCTTTGGTTTACCCAAAGGCATTTTCTGGCTTGACACATCTAGCAAAAGATAAATTCTCCAATTTCAAAAACCTCATGGAAAAATTGCTCCTTTGTCTCTTAGTCTCTCTGGTATTGGCATCATCCCAACCACACACACTACCCATTTTAAACGTTCATTAGTTATAGTTTCTCTCATTAAACCCACTTTTGGGATTAATGTAAATGGGACATTTAACCCCAATGGGTCATAATCGCTGCTACTTGACTCTGAATCATTCTCTTTGTCAAATTTTAGGCAAGTTAGCATCCAAAGCTTAACCCATCTAAATAAGGACCTTTACGAACATTCCTAATTTCGTAGCAAAATTCAGGGTTGACCTTGTAAATAAATCTATCCTCAGTTGGTGTCCAGATCAAACCAAGAACCTTTTCATTGTGGCTATCCAATAACTTCAAATCATCCATTACCTAGTTGGCTGTCATAATCCATTTTTTTATTTTGAACCCTCACCTAAAACTAGGTTAATGTTATTCATAAGTTCTTTTGCTTTAGGAATACTCTCACAACTATGCACAATATAATCTACATATGAATCCCTACTCACAACACTCTTTACTTCTGGGAATTTATTTTCACACATCTCAGCAGTTTTCTTCAGTGCAGTCATGGCAATCACTCCACTGGGCCGATCCCCCAAAAGCAACAGCAGTTAAAATATAATGATCAGGAGGCCTATTAGCATCCATATTACACCACAGAAATCTGTGGGTGTGTTGTTCTAAAAAAGCCTAGTCTTACAGAGTTGTACATTTTTGATATGTCTCCAGATAATGCAACCCTTTTCCCTTTACGAAATCTATCAGAATTCCAATCAAGCTGTTTAAGACATCTGGACCATTTGCCCAATAATAATTTAATTTGTGTCCCATGTAGGAGGCTGAAGAGTTGAATACTATGCGGACTTGAGTGGAACTAGAATCAGGTTTTAGGATTTCATGATGGTGATTATAATGTACAGGTCCATTACAGTCATTCATCTCTTTGACTGACAACCTTTTGGCTACTTTTACTTCAATCATATCCTTATTTCTAGCCATTTATATATCTTACAGTACTGTGGTCCTAATTTATCAAGCCTTCTTTCAGTGGATTTCATTTTTGGGAAAAGCTACGGTTATATTGTTAGGCAAACCCCTTTTCTCTTTTATCCATGGGTATTTCACGGTCCAACATTTCTTTTCTGGGTTGTAATTCAATCCATCATTTTTCAAAGCTAACTCCCTTTCCTCTTTGAAACTATAATTCTTGTCTCCTATTGACATGAGCCACACTTAATCCACCACATCTTGGAACACAGTATGTACCTATAGACTCTCAATTTCAAAAATCTCTCCAAATTTAATTTCAAATTTGGCATATCACTGACTCATATCATTTATTTTAAGGACACCCGCAAAAATGGTTTCTTTATTTTGAAGTTATCATCCCTCTGTGATTCAAACTTTATCTTTGTGTGTGACCCACGAATGCAGTAACCAAACATGTTTGCATAAGTTGCAAATTCCCTCTGATGCTCTAATTTGGGGCATTTTAAGCTACACCAATCTAAAACCCCTGATAATCAAAATCACCTTCTGGGCTATCTAAAACACTAATTTTAATGTCATCAAATAAATTTTGCTGCTTTAGTCAAATCCATTTTACATATAGCCGATTAATATTTTTTAATCCCATAAGCAGTTATGGACCAAACTTTGCCCGTCAAATCGACCAAGGGTAGAAAATAAATTTGCTCTCCAAGAAATCTATTCTTCCTCCCCCTTTGGTGATTGACAAGGTGACACTTTACCCATTAGCGCAATCTAGAGGCTGTATTAAATTTTATTAGAGTTGTGTCACTTCCTGGGAAAGTATGTAGGGTTAATTGCTTCTATTATTTATTTGTCATTAGGAGTACTTTATCCTGATTCTTTGTTTAGATTTCACTGACAGAGTTGTATGAAACATTAGTCCTTCAATATAGGTATCATGTAGGGGATGGTGAAATTTGTGATACCTATGGTCAATAGTAGCAGTATTGCAGGCCCTTCTTAACTGGCACCATTTTGATATATGATAACCTTTAAGAAGCATTTCACGGTTGCGTCTGACAACTCATTTTTTCAGAATTACTCATATCTTTTAAATTCCTTGCAATCATATTATTATGCATGTTAAATCAATGTAACCACACTTAACCCTTTTGGACTGAGGCATTTCCTGGTCAGATTTACAGTGTATTAGATCTGTATAGTGGGGTGTTAAATGAGTCAAACAATGTTTTTAGTTCATTTGGTGCTTTGGATTTTCTGAATAGATTCAACAAGGTCATCCACACTCTGTTCATAGTTTACATTACTGATAGCATTGTGACAAACTAATTTATTGCTTGTAGTGTTAGTCTTGCACTAGAAATCCAAAAACTCCATCACCCTCTTTTCTCTTAGCAAAAACTCTAGTATTCCTGTAATCTTCTGACCAAATAACCCACTCACGTCTTTGTGTGGCAGGCATAACCTTTTCCACAAAACTCACCATGTTTGCCGTATTTATTTATTCAAATTCATTCTCCTTTAAATCAAGCCAACATCTCTCAACTTTCTCTACCCTCCTCACAAAACCTTCATTATCCCTTCATTAACAGGCTTAATGGATTTCAATCACAAATGACAGCTTCTTAGTAACTTGCAATTATCACCAAAACCCTTTTTTCTAATCTGTCAACATTTTATCATAATCATTTTCTATACCTTTCACTAAATCCCGTGCTATTCCACCAAGGCAAAATCTTAATGCATAGGGATCCTTTACCAAAACTACTTTCCATTAAACCGTTTATAGTCTTCTCTAAAGTTTGGGTATTCCCTAATTTCCACACTGAACACAGGAGGTTGTAGACCTTTAACTTTCACACTTTTCTCCTTGATACTAGACACTATCTGAATTCTTTACTTTTGGTAGTTTTCTGTACATGCACATTTCTAGCCTTATTCTATGTAGCTCATCAATATAGCTTTCAGCTTCTACAAGGTCACCCTCTTTCTTTCCACCTTTTAGAAGTAATGGTAAATATTCATCATGGCATTTTTCAACCCCTGTATAAGAATAACATACCTCATTACAAACATCTTCCAATACTGTATGAGCATTTTCTTGGCTGGCAGTTTCTGTGAAGAGGTTGTACTTCCTGGTAAAGACCCTCTTGGCTACCATTCGAGCATCCTTGGCTGTCTGCAAATCCATCTTTGGGGTTGTGTTGAAATGTAAGGGGACCCAGTGAAATTCGAGGGTATTCTGTTGTAACTTTTTTATCATAGATGTTTAAACCTGGAAATGCACATATTTTAGAACAAATACCACATGTTAATCTATCAATTCTTAATTATTTGAGAAATTAATAAAAAAATAATAGATACAATAAATTCCATAATAATTATTTATTCAACACACATTTAAGGATTTATAATACCAAATTAATAGTAACACAATTGTGTAGACCTTGAGTAAAGCAGTAAATCATACACGATTTCATTATCAAGCATTATAGACAAATAATAAATTTAGTTACACAATACCTCCTATCACTGGTGACCCATCAAAACTTCACATCTGTGACAACAACTGAAACCGATACATACATGTAATTTCTCTCTACATAATGAATGTATAATAAAAAGACCAGTTTAAACAAGATCATATTTACTCCTTCATATGCCTATCAAACTTTGAACATACAATATTAATCAGGAAAATATTAATTACTTGAACATACAATATTAATTAAGAAAATATTAATTAGAATTGGATGAAAACATATTATCCATGAAATATAACTATTTAATTTTAACAATTAAAATAAAGAGATAACACATGATTGGTACTGACCGCGTGCAAGAATCAAATCGTAACCAAAGAATTGGCCAAGGAGCGAACTGTCATGTACAAAACCAACGCCATCTATTGGCACAGCATATAGGATACTTCCATTTTCTTGAATTATTACACAAGCAAATAATTACATAATATAATTGAAAGAAAACACCATACAACACATAATTATATATATATTTTTATCTATCGTCGCAGACGATACAATATCCAACATAAATAAAAACAAAAAAGGAAGAAAAAAGAAGAAAAGAAGAAAAAGAAAAGAAAAAGAAAAGAAAAAAGAAAGAAAAAGTAAAGAAGAAGAAAAATGAGAAAAAAAGAAAGAAAAAAAAAAAGAGAAAAAAAGGAAAAGAAAAGAAAGAAAAAAAGGAAGGAAAAGGGAAAAAAAAGAAAAGAAAAAAACAGCAATCATGCACAAACAAACAAGGCAAAACCCACGTCAGAAAAAGGTCAAGGCTACATTTTTATTAGTAGAGGGGGGTTTCTTCTCCCCTGTTAAGGTCTCGGGATTTTACTTAAAAAGATTTGCTCGTACAGACAACAGAGATGAATTGAGAAATCTTAAAACTATACGATGAATGTGATAAAAGAAAGGTTTCTTTGGCACATATGAATGAGCAATCATAGACATCTTCCTGGTACTGGGGGCCGCAAGTGCACCTCCCAGCTCTTGTTCCTGCACCAGTCAATACTTTGGGGTAAAGTACACTTTTCGCATCAGGGTTGAGACAATGTAGGCAGCTTGTTTTTTCTCATGCATGCGCTGTTTATCTGTAACAGGAATAAATATTTATTCAGATCAGTAATGGCTTCATAACTGATATTAATCATAGCAGGTAACTATCAACACATGATCTCTAGCTTTACTCTATATAATTCAATGTCACTCCCTAAATCCGTGCTTATAGACCATTCAAGACACACACACCCACACACACACACACAGAAAAAAGGAGGTATGACATGTAACTCTTTTGAAGTGGATGAAGTGGCCATCATATCGCCACGAGTGCACAAAGCTTTTGCAGGGCGATTAGACTCATTTGGCATCTAGGAATTTGCATTATTTCCATTGATAAATGAGTGTGGAATGTATTGCCCGTGAGCCAAGACTGGAAGGACGCTATTTCCATGCCCTGGATAAAATGACAAAGACATTGGCAAATGGCAAAAAGCAAGAAATGCTTCTGCCGAGAAAGAGAACAGAGGAGGCATGGAGTTTTCTCAGCGCACACGAGTGGCCTTCAAGCCACGCACACGGCAAGGTGGCCTCTCAAGTAAGCCTGAAGTCCGTGTTTTGGGTCACGTAACTCCTGTGAAGTATTCGGATCCAGTGGGTTATGTTAACTGTTTTTACGCAACTGAAGTGTGTGGGATTCTCTCCAGTCGAACGCAACACAAAGATTAAGTATATTAGTGATATTTACGGCAGCCTCCACACGCACTGTTGCATACTAAGAGCAAAGTCTTCAATGATTCTATTAGATATTCCACTGCAAAGGCATTACGAAAGAAACGGATGGCAGGACTTTCCAGTGTATAGAGAAGAAACCCATAAAAAACGGAGAAAACGAGACCGCAAAAACAAAAAGAAAGTGAGATCCCCCCAAAACAAAGAAAATGAGATCCCCCCTCAAAAAAAAAAAAAAAAAAAATCTAAAATGAAAAGATGCTCAGAAACGGTGAAACCACAAAAAGGGGGCAAAGCAAAGCTAATTACGTACCCTTACTTGGGTAGTTCAGAATCATGTTACGGTTCACACTGGTCATCATGGAGAGTAAGTCGTCATGCGCACTGTCTCGGGTCAGCACTTCCACCAGCGACTGAATGAACCACGAACCATTGGTTGTGTTGCGCCAAGAGAAGTAACCTGGCAGAAAAAAGGTCAGATGAAATGCCATGTGTGAAAAGAATTTCGAAAATCGTGATTTAAAAAATTACAAGAACATGAGTATAATTCCCTATCAGTCTAATTCTCTACATGTATGCACATACTGAAGGTATGTTACATGCATATACAGATATATTTACATAAAGATATACTCATATCCATACATACAAAAAACACACATACACGCATGCACACGCAAATACACACACGTACACGCAAACGTACACAAACACACATACCAGGTATAGTGGACCAGCACTCCAGGAAGTCGGCCGCGTTGGGGATCTTATAATAGGCCTGGGAGCCGGCGTCGATCTCGTCCTGCTTGAGGGTCGTGCCTGCGTCCAGTTTCTCACCGCGGCATGCCTTTGGGATAGGAAGGGCTGGGGTGGGTGGATGTGCACGTATATATACACACATATATATGCACACATACATATACATGTGTATAAATATATATATTTTATATATAATATATATATATATATATATATATATATATATATATATATATATATAATATATATACACATATATATTTGTACATATATATATATATATATATATATATATATATATATATATATATATATATATATATAATGTACACACACACACACACACACACACACACACACACACACACATATATACATGTACAGACACACACACACAGGTATATATATATATATATATATATATATATATATATATATATATAATATATATATTGTTTGTGTGTGTGTTTTTGTGTGTGTGTATGTGTTAGGTGGAGGTGCTAAAATCTAGTTAATGTGGCGAGTTTGCCTCTTCCATTCTGTGTGCAGTATGATTGACAGTTAATGTACAGGGTATTTTTTTATCATTAAATTTATAATCTAGGACGGGAGAGAGAGACAGACAGAGGCAGACCGAGTCACACACACACACACACACACAGAGAAAGGGGGGGGAGGGAAGGAGAGAGAGAGAGAGAGAGAGAGAGAGAGAGAGAGAGAAAGGGAGGGGGAGGGAAGGAGAAAGAGAGAGAGAGAGAGATAGAGAAAATGAAAGAGAGAGAAAGAGAGAATGAATGAGAGAGAGAAAGAAAATGAGAGAGAGAGAGAGAGAGAGGGGGGGGGGGGGCAAGATAAATCCTTCACGAAAATTAAGAACCGAATCGGACCCAGCACGGATCCCTGAGGAACACCACAGCAAACGTTTCTTTGAGAAGATACGATGTTTGTTCTTGAGTCTTACTGCCTGTTATCTGTTTGTAAGACAATCCCGGAACCAGAGTGAATCTATATTTAGTTTTATACATTTCTTTATAAGGATGTTGTGGTTTACACTGATGAAAGGTTTAGAAACTTCTAGAAGTAAAAGAAGTGACACTTTCTTACTGTCAGTGTTACCATACATTTTATTGGTTACTTTCAGAAGAGCAGTTTCCGTAGAAAGCTTTTGGCGAAATTCATGCTGACACTCAGCCAAAAGTCTGACTCCAAAGAGGACATTAGCTGATTGGTGGCAACTTTCTCTAGTATTTCTGAAAATATTAGCAGCAAAGAAATTGAATGATAATTGTTTACATTCGCGTGTGTAGAGGAATGGTGTGAGGGTTTTTCATAAGCTAGGAATATGTTGGTAACAATAGAAGTGTTTACAATAATCACAATATGAAATGCAATAACTGGCAACGAGTCTCTTATGAATCGAAATGGAAACATCAGAACCACAGGAATTAGACATTTTCAATATTTTGCAGTGAAAATGATAGCTTTGCGGTCCGCAGGACCGCAAAGGAATTATAAATTCTTACGTCAGTAACTACAGTAGTATGTGAGTTTAGATTCGCTTGCGACTTATCATAAACATTTTTGCCATCATTTGAAAAAAAAAAAAAAAAAAAAAAAACTGTTTTCCCACGTTATCGCCACCATGTACGTGTTTACAATTTCCCCTATCATCAGGAACATTGCAGTAATATAATTTCTTTTGTTCTGGAATTCTCTATGGTGTTGTTTTTTTTGCCTTTGTCAATAAGTAATTCATATAATTTCTAATCTTCTTTGTAAGTGTTGCGCAAAATCATATTGAACCTATTACTCTTTATACTTTCTCTAAGCTGGTCCCTCGTCTTCATTGCAGCTTTGCTATCGTCGGTTATCCACGGGGCTGAAGGCCGGGTTATCTTCCTCGTTACGATTGCAGCACAGCTGTCCATACATTCCAGGAAAGTATTATTATTTTTTTTACTCCCCACAGTTAAAGCATCCGTGGCTATGGCTGCTTGGCTGTGAACCTAACGTTCGATCTTATTAAACCAGTTTCCTCTGCTCACATTATCCCTCGTGTTAGTGCACAGACCATGTCTCTCTTTGTTTTAGGATTGCCAACCATTTTCAGGTGTCAAGATTGATTAATTGATTATTTAAAATTATCTGCCTTGATAGATAAAAATATGAAAATATTTAAAACTTTAAAAATCTACCAATGAATATCTTACAAGTAACAATAAATATATTAGAAATCAGAGCATAAATATTATGCTCTAAGTGTATAAAATTATTGCATAAATATTATGCATAATCTAATTTTATTGAAAATATTAGTCTCCCTAAGGAAACTAATAAGACCTTCTATGTCACAATCCTCCCCCAATACATTTTTCAGTGTATATGGGGGAGACAAGTACATACGTCTTTGGTCTGAGAATGTTGCACATTTTCCCATTACATGTGCGACCGTTAATGGCACTTGGCATCCCTCACAAAATGCTTGACTTTTAGCCATCATCGGTCCATGAGTCAGTCTTGTGTGCCCGATTCTTAGTCGTATTAATACAACTTCTACTTTTCGGTTGGGATGGATGCTGGTCACCCAACTGCCAAGGTCATCTTTCATCTCTCACAGTTTGTTTCTAGAGGTATGCCTCCATTGTTCCCTCCATCTACTTCTGG